>NC_056748.1:51489851-51728480 GCF_019279795.1 Protopterus annectens | reverse complement strand
TAATATAAATATAAATACATAGACACACACACACACAAAGACAGAGACACAGACCCCCCCCCCATACATGTACACAGAGTCAGATCTGTGCGCACATGCAAGCAGACATGTAAAGATACAGATGTACAAGCAACATATACACAGAAAGTTGTGCACACAGGTTCTACCAGTTACAGTAATTTTTAACCGTGTACATCTCACATTAACAAGTACATAAATACTAGTCACTGTAATATATTTCAGCTCACTGCAAACCATAAGAACTCCATCACCAGACATACATGCACATGCACACAAATGGACAGTCACATTGCTGTGTACAGCTCAGATGTCCGATTGTTTTTAATTCTTAAAAAATAGCCACTATTAACATATTTTCCATGGTTGCTGACCAATATATACATCATACACACACACGCCAAGATGCAACATGAAGACACTTCATGGACAAAGATGTGCACGCATGATCAAATGAATTAATTAATACATAAAAAGGTAGCCAGCTTTGAGGCAAAGGGGGGATAAAGCCCTGAGTACAGTATAGGCAACACGGCTTTAAATAGTGGCTTGGGTGTCCCTAGGAGCAGGCTGGGGAGGGAAGGCAGGCTGTGGTTGCTGCTGGCTCATCCATCCGGCGGTGGGGGTGATAGATTTAGTTTGCTACTTGGATGACAACTGGTGGGAGCAATGGGTGTTTCATCCATGGATCAAATACAGCCATTGTGCAGATACAGATACTGCAAGATTTGTGTGAGAAAGCCAGAGAGGCATCAAGGAAAGAGTAAACTGCCATGCAGGACCAGTAAGCTGGTTCACTACTGCATAACAATGAATGAGTCGCTTGGATTTCTGAGGTAGGAATGAATGGACCAAAAGGCTCATACTTTGCCAAGCTCTCATTCATCAGGCTAGGTACCACACAGGATTCAAAAAATACAAAAATAGTAGGCACTGTAGATGTATTTCATCTTGCTGGTATCACAGGTATATAAGGTATACACACACACACAGGTCCTTGTAACTACTACTGCTGCTGTAGTTATTAGTAGTAGTCCCCCCCCCACTTTTTGTTCTGCAATCTACTTACAGCTTTTTAAAAGTCTCAGGTAGCAATTGGAAAGGAAATACTGTCAACAAGTTTAAGATTTCAGTCTTGGCACATAAATTTCATAAACAGGCACACTTTTTTTAATAACTGTGACCCCCTATACATTAATTTCACCCCTATGGAACATTACCTGTCCAATAAGGATTGCAGTCTTCCTTTACATTAATTCATTCCTTTGGAACACTGAATGCCCAGTGAGGATAACTGACTTGCCAAGCCAATTTTCTAAGAATTACAGAAGGGTACAATACAGCAAAGTAAAGGGAGACAGTGAAAGTACAGTTGTGTAGATAACCTACTACAATTGTAGATGTACAAGTAGATCAATGTTGCAGTACCAAGTCTTGAGATTTCCTGCCATGTGGACGCCTGCAGTCAAGTCTGAATACCATAGTCTTTCACCGTTGGCCGATTGATGTCTTTTGCTGACCTCTGTTATGACATCAGTGGTATTGTATTTTGCTGTTCAATGTCAGGACATCAGTGATATAAAGGTTTGTCGGCTAGCACCATCTTCAGGTTTTTTCTTGTCTGAGGTACCAGAGTTCAGTGATTCTTAGAATGACTATAACCTGCCGCACTGACCCTACTGAGAGCAGGAGGTCCTGAAATAAAGGAGTAAAGAGTGATGGGGAATGGAAAGATGGCTAAGAAGAATGCCCACCAACAGCCCCAGGGCAGATGAGAAAAGGGGTAGGAGAGATGGAGGCAGGAAATAGTACTGCAGCACTAATCTGCTTGAACAGCTACAATTAAGTGATCTACACAACTGTTCTGTTCGTAACAGTCAATGCTGCAGTACTGATTTGTGGGAAGATTCCCACAGCTTTTTTATCGGGAAGTTGGACAGAGCTCTGGCCTGGGGGCACCAGGCTCTGCAGACTGACAGAACTGAATCCAGCTCTAGCTGTGGGCATGGCACCAAGATGGCAGCGTTTGATGAAGGTGTGTACAGAAGTCCAAGTTGCTGTTTCTAGGATGGTCTGTGTTAAGAGTCTTTTTCAAAAATGCTGCAATGGTAGCCTTTGCTCTTGTTGAATGAACTCAAACTCTGCGAGGAATATGTTTACCAGGGAGAGAGTAACAAAAGTGATATAGTTGTTGACCCATTTTGAAATGGTCTGTTTTACAACTGATAAGGCAGGTAGATATAATTGAAGCATGAATTTTTATACTAGAATAAGTCAGTTATCCTTTGCAGAGTAGCGAGGGGTATTATAGTACTTGTTCCAAAGTTGCCTGGATGGGAAGGTAGAATACCTTTAGCTTTGCACCAGACAGAGAACCTTTTCCATTTTACCATATATGATGTCCTTGTACTTAGTTTTGTAGCTTCCTTTAATACAGACGGTATATCCTCTGAAAAAGCATGGATGGAATCAAAATCAATCACCCAGGTTGCCAATTTGACTGTTTTCATGTTGGGATGGATAACAGACCCCTTTCTCTGGATTAGGAGATCCATAGGGAGGGTCATGACTCTCTGTTCATTGAGTGTTAGGAGGTGGAAGAAACAGTGCTGCCTGGGCCAGTAAGGAGCCATCAATATCATCCTTGGTATTTCTATACTCACTTTCTGCAATACCGTGGAGATAATGGGTACTGGAGGAAAGGCACAATGAAGAGGTCTGTGTGGTTGAAGGAGATCTCCATTCTCCACTCCCATCTTTAGGCAGTCCTTGAAAAGAACTTGCCGATTTGCATGTTTTTCTGGGGAAGGAAAAAGCTTTTTCAAGTCTAGGAAAAACATAAATTATGTACTTCCCACAACACTAGATCCGTGTTGTCTGGTTCAACCTTTGGGTTTTAGGATTCAACTGGATCCAACTTTGGCATTTTGTTAGAAGCTTGGATCCAAGGCTCCAACTCCTATCCTACTCATAATTGCCTCAGTTCTCAGAGCACCTTAGATTGAGTTTGTCTGCATATAATTATAAGATTTTATCCAAAGAAAACTAAACATATCTGCTTGACATATCGTTAATAATGACGAAACTATAAAGAACAACAAGAAAAGACTGTCCTAAGACAAGGCCACTGGCATAGCAAGCAACCAATCAAGAACAAATCCAGAAATAATCAGGGATACTTTTTAAATATTAGTACTATTAACTTGAGACACTGACAGAATAAGAGAATGTGAATTAATATACATTTTCTGAAGTAAAAGAAGATTATAGCTCTAATTACTGTCATTGTTATTCACCCACTTGTCTCCAGAAGTCACCATTTTTAAGCCAAGGTTAAGAGGGACAAAGCTAAAATTAGAGTCAAATTCAGGGACATCTCTGAAAATCAGGGGCAGTTGAGAGGTATGGCCCCTCTCAGGTCCAATCTTTCAAAGGGGGCTAAAAATGACAATTTTGGCTGGGCGATGGAATGAGGGATGTTTAAAGATAAAAATAAGACAACACAGATCTAGTATTATGTTAAGTCCAAATTTTCATATCTAATATCTGTTTTCATCCATCACAACCTCTGGGACAAAGGAAGTATATTCCTGAGTATGGAAAAGCCAAAGGATGTATGAGATCTGGACTGTACATCTAACTTGTAGTGCAACATAAACATATGAACAGCACACCAAGTAGCTGCAGCACAAATCTCATCAGTCGGAACCCTACCCATAAAAGCAGAGAAGGCAGCTACTGCTCTGGTAGAATGAGTCTTTGGTTTGACAGGTAAAGTCAGTCCCAATTTTTCACACACAAGGATAATAAGTTGGAAAGCCACCTGGAAAGTGTTACTTTAGAAACATCTTGACAAAATTTAGCTTTGCAAAAAGGCAAGGAAACTTTGATAAGACTTCCTAATACCCTTCTGTCCTGTGTAAATAAAACAAGAGTTGATGAACATCTAAGCAAGTGTAGGATATATTCCCCTTTGTTAGAGAACTTTGGGAAAAATACTGGTAGACTGGTAGTTTAATTATGGTTTGATTCAGAAGCCACCTTTGGAAGGAAATGGGGATTTGTTCTCTTTAATGGAAAAGCTCACACAGACTCTGCCACACCTTGCTGTGAGGGAATGGTTAGTTTGCTTTTGTTTTCTTGTATTTTATATTACTTTACTGCCTTCTTCTATTTTGTATATTGTGATTAGTTTTCTTTACTCCGTGTTTTACTTGTATTCTGCTTTTAACTGCATAATAAAATTTGGAAACAGACCACAGCTGTGCCTCTTATGAGTCACACAGAAATTAGAACAGGTCAATTAAGGAATCACATCAGAACAGGTCAATTAAGGTTAATTTGCTAGGAACTAAGTTTTCTACTTAAAGGGTAAAATAAATAATTTCAAAGCTTTACTGGAAAAGCTCACCCTGACTCTGCCACAACTTGTTGTGAGGAAAAGCAAAACCGACCTTAGGCATAGGCCAACTAGGTGGCCATCTATGGTGCTGGTCTAGCAGGGGTGCTTTTCCAGTAATCTGGATGGTGTAGGTAGACCAGGATGGTGGCACTGGGTGGTGAGGGGGGTGCTGTTGAGACCTTTTGCCTAGGGCACTAGTTGAACAAAGGTCGGCCCTGAGGAAAAGGTTAGTTTGCTTTTACTTTCTTGTATTTTGTATTACTTTATTGCCTTCCTCTATGTTGTATACTGTGATTTTTCTTTACACTGTGTTTTACTTGTATTCTACTTTTAACTGCATACTAAAACTTGGAAAGAGACTACAGCTGTGTCTCTTATAAGTCACGCCAGAAAGTTTTAAAAAAAAAATTTCCCACTCTTCCACCCTGTTTCTGTTGTGTTCTTAAACTCACCTGTCTTTCTAGTTGCATGTTAATTTGACCATGCATTTCAGAGATTCATTCATAGATTTCATAAATTATTACTAGGATAACTGCCATTGTGGACCATTTTAAGCCTAGCAAATTATCCCATGTGAGAATCAAACCCTGTACCTTGTGTCTGTAAGGTAAACACCTTAACTATTACACCAACCTGTCTCCTCCATTTGTATCTATTTTATTTATTTAACATTTGTTAACCGGGAAAGTCCAACTTGGAACAAAGCCAATTTTCAGGGAAGGCCCTGGGAGAAATGCTCCAGATGCATGCCTTTGTAACGTGGGAGGAAACCAGAGCACCCGGAGGAAACCCACACGAACGCAGGGAGGACATGTAGACTTCTGCACAGAAGGCACCCCAGCAGAGAATCGAACCGGAGAACCTCTTGTTGTGAGGTGACAACGCTACCACTGCTCTGTCCTTCCCTCTCCCCTTTCACTGGCTGTTGTAAGCACAAAATTATCATTTTGTGAAATCACTCCTATTCAACTATTTAAATTTACTGTATTCCATAGAACCAGAATACAAAACTGCCCATCCCTTTCATCTTGCTCTTTTAAAATTAGTGCTGCTCCACTTAAACAGCTAAAACTTAAGTTACCTCCTTTTTCATATCTAAGTGTTAGTGCACACAGCAGTGCTTAAGATATTAACCCATTTTTTTCATCTTTCCTTTAAACATCTATTGCAAGATCACCAGTTACTGGAGATCCCACATGCTACCTCTCAGTAGTCATGTTGGAATTAGTGCTTCTGTTTTCTCCTGGTGAGAGAAGGAGCACAGGGGCATTATTTCCTGGAGACTGCTGATTACCATAAAGCCTAATAACTACTTCATAGGTGACAGCTTGGAATTTGCGCTTATATTCTTTTCCTGGTGAGAGAAGGAGCAGAGTGCATTGATTCCTGACTGTTTCTGGTTGGGCAGTGAGTGTCTGTGCTTGACGTTCCTGATTCATTTGGTTGCTATACAAGGCATCTACAAGGAAAAGGCTACAACAAGCCTATAAACCTTTGTGTCATCTGGAACAAGACTGTGGGTCACCACACAGGCGGTGGCCTGTTTCTCATCTTGGGAGTGGTGCTAAATTAGAAGTTATGTACCTACCATAACGTTCCATGTTAGTTGTCTTCTCTCGCCTTCTTTCTTGCTGGATGGGTTCGGAGCCGATCCTCAGCTCTGACTCGGCACTTGCTTTAGCTCGAGAACTCCTTTTACCAGCTCGAGGCAACCCTATATCCCATGATGCAAGGCGGAACTACCTCAGATCTCATTTGGCAGCTAACTGACCCTGCTAAAGACTATCCTAACATAATTAGGAACCATGGTTCCTAAAAGAAGTCCTCATAACAATGCTCCAGAGGAAGCAATCTAATAGGAACTCTCCAATATCTGTCCAGGCCAGGGGGAAGGAGGAGGGGCAAGAAAGAAGGCGAGAAGACAACTAACATGGAGCGTTATGGTAGGTACATAACTTCTAAATGTTAAGTTGTCAATCTCGCCTTCATTCTTGCTGGATGGGACAGCGTCCCTAGCACCTGTATCCCGGGTGGCTCAATGGAACAGACTCTTGAGAACTGTGGAACCAAAACTGGCCCTATCTCTGGAGGCCAAATCCAACTTGTAATGAGACACAAAGGTATGAGGCGTGGCCCAAGTAGCTGCTGCACAAATAGTGTCAATGGGAAGTCTATCCTGAAAGGCTACAGAAGTGGATAGACTCCTGGTGGAATGTGCTTTTGGCTTAGAAGATAGTTGTTTGCCCCTTAGAGAGTACACATAGGAAATGGTGGAAGTCAACCACCTAGATAAGGTCACTTTAGAAATTGGAAGACCTAACCTGTTTTCTGCATAGGAGACAAACAACTGGTCTGATTTTCTAATTTGTTTAGTCCTATGCAAGTAGTACCTGAGCTGACGATGAACATCCAAAAAGTGCAGCTTCTGTTCAGCTCTGTCAGAATAGTTAGGAAAGAAAACTGGTAGATCAATAGATTGGTTAATATTGGTTTGAGATACAACCTTGGGAAGAAAGGAAGGGTTAGTTCTTAGCGAAACCCTATCCTTATGAAAAACCAGATAAGGTGAATGAATACAGAGGGCCTGAATCTCAGAAACTCTTCTTGCAGAAGTAACAGCCAGCAAAAATATAGTTTTCCATGTCAATAACTTTAAAGAACACGTAGCAGACGGTTCGAAAGGAGGTAGAATTAGGGATGCCAACATTAAGTTTAGATCCCATTGCGGAGGAGGATGTTTCACAGGCGGTTTTAAGAGAAAAACTCCTCTTAAAAAGGCCTTGCATAACCTATGAGACATGATGTTATTGTCATGCAAGCCAACATGATACTTGGAAATAGCAGCCAGTTGTACTTTGACTGTTGATGACGAAGATCCTGAATGAAAAACCTCCGCCAGGAAATCCAAAACAGAATGTACAGGAGCGGTAAAAGGATCAATATTTCTGGTGTTTGCCCAAATCGAAAAACGTCGCCACTTGCTAGCATAAATAGTTCTAGTGGACGACTTTAAAGAAGACACTAAAATGTCTCTGACTGAGTCAGAAATCATTGGTAGCCTGGCTAGGGAAGGAAGTGGAGCAACCAAGCAGTGAGGTTGAGAGAATGAATGGCCCGGTGCTGCTGACCCGACTGGTGGATCAAAAGATCCAGAACTGGGTCCAGATGCCAGGGCTGCACCAGAAGATGATGATGTAGAGACGGAAACCAAATTTGTCGAGGCCAATATGGAGCAATGAGGATCAATTTGGCTCTCAAAGCGGTGGCTTTCTGAATGACTTGTGGAATCAATGGAAAGGGAGGAAAAGCATAAAGAAGTCCCGAGGCCAATCCTGGGTTAGAGAGTCTCTCAAGGGTTGGCCTGGAAGGGGAAAAAGTGTGAAGTAATCTGGGCACTTGCTGTTTTGAGGGTAGCGAAAAGATCGCAACAAGGGTGCCCCACTTCAGAAAAATCTGATCCACTACAGATTGATTGAGAGACCACCGTGAGGCATCAGAATAGATCTGCTTAGCCTGTCCGCCAATAGGTTGGACCTGCCGGGATGTGCGTTGCTATCAGAAACCGCTGAGAAGAGATCGCCCATTGCCAAAGTCTGAGAGCTTCTCGACATAAGGGATAGGACCTGGTTCCGCCCTGTTTGTTGATGTACCAGACCACGGACATGTTGTCCGTCTGTACTGCAATAGTTCCTGTGGGAAGAAAGTCGTCGAGGGCTTGCAACGTTAAAAGCACTGCTCTCATCTCCAGGACATTTATGTGCAGGTGGTATTCTATGGGTTGCCATGTCCCGTGGACCATCCTGCCCTGATAATGCCCCCCCCACCCGATCAGAGAGGCATCCGTGGTGACTGTGGCAACTGGAGGAGGGGGGAACAAAGGGTCGGCCCTGATGAAGAAGAGGGGAAGATATCCACCATCGTAGATGAGCCCTGCACGACTGTGTTACCAAGATTTCGTGTCTCATGGGCAGATCGTGGTACGACCACTGCGTGAATAACATCCACTGCAGGAGACGCATGTGGAAGCAAGCCAGTGGAAGAAGAACAATGGCCGCAGCCATTAGGCCTAGAACTTTCAAGACAAACCTGGCTTTGATCTTGTTGCTTAGTAACAGAAGCTGAACAAATTTCTGGATGTCCAGAATCCTTTGATCTGTTAGCCTGGCTAACATTTTGACGGTATTTAACTCTGCGCCTATAAAGGTGATAGATTGGCAAGGCAGCAGAGAGGATTTTTGAAATTTACGAAATTCCTAGTCTCTTGCAAAGCTGTAGGGTGTAGTCTCTGGACGAAGAAGCTGATGCTTGGAGGTGGCGGAGAGGAGCCAGTCGTCCAAATAAGGAAACACCTGGAATCCTCGGCGTCTCAGGTGAGCTGTGACCACTGCCATGCATTTGGTGAACACTCTGGGGGCTGAAGTGAGGCCAAAGGGCAGTGCTCTGAATTGGTAATGACTGGCTCCCAGCCGGCGGAGAAACCTTCTGGGCGTCTGTGAATCTTTATGTGATAGTACGCATCTTGAAGGTCTATAGAGCACATCCAGTTGTCCTTGCCCAGAAAGGGCAGAATGGATTGCAGCGTGACCATCCGAATCTTGCCTTTTGACAGACTTGTTTAGTCTGCTTAGGTCTAGTATTGGTCTCCAATCTCCCGTCCTTTTGGGGACCAAAAAGAATCTTGAGTAGAAGCCGGATCCTACTTGGTCTGCCGGCACTGTCTGGATGGCTCTTTTTTCCAGGAGTTTTGAAACTTCCTGTCTTGCCAAATCCCTTTGACCGTGTGAGATGTCTGGAAGGGATTGTAGAGGTACGGGAAACCTTTCGAAGGGGATTTTGTAACCCTCGGATATGATCGACTGTACCCACTTCTCTTGGGATAGGGATTGCCAGGCTACTGGGTACAGCGAAATTCTTCCCCCGACTGCCTCCAAGGGTGGACAGTCGGGCAACACCTCAGGGATGCTGAAAGGGCTTCTCAGGAAGAGACTCCCTGTTGCCCTGGTTCTGAGGACCCCCCCCCTGCCTCTAGGGCGGCGTCTATTATTGTTACCCCCTCTGCCTCTGGGGGTAAACTGACCACGTGTGTCCGTGTAGCTCCTTGGGCTTTACGGAACCACATCTTCGCCCCCTTCTGACCCTTGGGATATGGTCTAGAAGGAGTGGAAAACTGGACTCCAACGGCAGAAAGAGTTTTACCGTCCTGCTCACATCTGGTCAAAGTATCCTTCACCTGAGGTCCGAACAAAGCCGAACCGTCAAAGGGGGTGTTGGTGAAGGACGCCTTAAAGGGGTCCGCAAAATTACACAGCCGCACCCAGGCTTGGCGTCTAAGAGCAACCCCTGTGCCTGCGGCCCTGCTCGCTCCATCGGCCGCATAAGATATGAGCCGCATGGAGGAGTTAGATATGGAATTCAGGATAGCAAGCTGTGAGGCCATCTTTTCCTGAGCCCCAGCAGCAGAAGGATCCTGGACAACTTCTCCCAGTTCCTTGAGAATATCTCGTTGAAGCCTGGTGAAGTGACAAAGGTAATTCAGCGAACGCATAGCAAAGGTCGCTGAAGAAAACATCCGCTTTCCATACCTGTCCATGGTCCTAGAATCCTTATTAGGAGGATGGACAGGCACTGAAGGATCCGCCAGTTCCTTCTTAGTGGCCGCCACCACCATAGCATCCACAGAGACACCTTTGGACAGGAACTGTTTATCCCAAGGGGCCGTGATGAACCTCGATGGCCTCCTGGGGACAGGTTCCACAGAATCTGGACCCGCCCACGCTTTCGGAGTCACTAGCTGCATGAGTGGGTCGAAGGCGGAGACACCCAGGAGGTGGAGGTCGGGATCCAAAGCCTCCAGGTATACCGACTCATCCTCGGAGGGGTCAATGGAGGCCCAATTCCCGCTCTGTTTGAGGAGCTCAAGGTTGTCTGCAAAGGCGACATCTTCAGAGGGGACCGTGGGAACCCTCCGACTCATCTAAGTCGGTATCAGATGTAGTAGACTCAGGGAGTCTGTGTGTTTCCTCTTACGTCCTCTTCCGAGGGGTTCCCCTGCAGGATCAGGAGAAACCTCGGAAGAGGAGGAAATTCCCAGTGGGAAAAGCTGGGGCGATCGATCCCTAGGCCTGAGACCAAGAGCCTGGCAAGAGGCATCTGCAGGCACTGATGAGGGACGAGCTAGAGGGATAGACCGTTGACCAGGCTCAGAGGCCAGGACACTCCTCATCACCTCAAAGGCTCCTCTCCCCAGGAGACCGGAACACACCGCTCAAGAAACAGGAATGCTCGGCTCCAACGAGAGAGAAGGCTCCGAGGCCGATGTCGACGCGGAGCTTACCAAAGCCGAAGCGCCGAGAGGGAGAACGGGTCGGACAAGGGTCCGATGCCACTAGCCCCCTCGGAGCCGACAGTGGAAACCCGACGACCGGACCCCTCCAAGGTAGGTCTCAAGGAGGAGATCGGAGCCGAAGACGACGGAGCCGAAGGATGTATCGGCTCCGGCATCGAAACAGTCGCTGTCCCAAGATGCTCCGGCTCCGAACTCTGGTGTGGAGTCGGAGGAGGAATCTCATGAATCGGGCTATAGCCAAGTCTGTTGAGACGGGCTATGGAGCATTTGGGCCAGTGCCTGAGACTTCAACAGCCTGCTTACCACCCTCTCCAAATCGTGGTCAGACAGCCTGGAAGATCTCGAAGATCGGCTCCGATGGCTCCGCTCCGACAAAGAGGAGACCCCGGGCAGTGAATACTTAGTATCGAAGGGGACCGGGACCTCTTACGGGTCGAAGCCATCGGAGCCGAAGTCCCTTGAACCCCAGATGGAGCCGAGGATATCTCGGCTCCGATACTGGATAAAGTGTCGGCTCCAGCCGGAGCCGACAAGGCCACAGTAGTCAGGGTATCGGAGCCGGTCGGCACCGAACCCACTACTCTAACAGAAGAAGTATCGACTCCAGCGGGAGCCGATACCGGCTCCGACGGAGCCGGAGCCACCGGAGGAGGCTTGGACACTGTAGCCTGAACCTTCGGTGGCTTAAGAGGTTTTCCTGCCCTGACTTAGGAGGAGAACCTTCAGGTTTAAGTAAACCTCGGAGGATTAATTTGTTCCTCCTTTCCTGCAGGACTCTCTGGCTAAAAGCATGACACAAGCACAGGAGTCCTGCAGGTGCAAAGGCCCCAGGCAATAAACACAAGAAGTGTGACCGTCTGTCAGAGACATTTTCTGACAGCACTGGTCACACTTCTTGAAGCCTGAGACCTTGCCTTCTTTGACATCCTAGAAGGAAACACAAACAGTCCCAACAAACACACAATTAATCCCTACACAGACACACAGGAAGGGAATAACTTGGGGAACTAGGCCTGACTAAAACTTTAAACTGAAAACTATTTATAAAAGTTTAAAAGGAAGGGAATAGGGTGGGCTGTAACTAAGTACAGGCTAATCTAACACTAAAGGGAAAAAATAAACCCCTAACTGAACTTTTTCTTCTTTAACAAGAAAAAACTTACCTCAGCTGGCAAAGGAGACCTCTTTCGCTAAGCGGCAAACGAGATCTGGGGTAGTTCCGCCTTGCATCATGGGATATAGGGTTGCCTTGAGCTGGTAAAAGGAGTTCTCGAGCTAAAGCAAGTGCCGAGTCAGAGCCGAGGATCGGCTCCGAACCCATCCAGCAAGAATGAAGGCGAGATTGACAACTTAACATTGTTTAGTTTCTGGTGAGAGAAGAAGTAAAGCACAGGTGCACTGTATCCCAGAAGAGTGAAGCTGTGATGACACCACCACTAGTAGTAGCCGTGCAGTAGCCATTCATGTGACTCCCCTCTTTTCATCATTCTTCACAAGCTAATTCTTTGTTTTCAGTAAGTACTGCTTGATTTGTTTCTAACTTCAGAATATCTGCCTAAATTCTTCATCCTTAAATTTTCAAGATCTACATATAAGTTTACCCTCCAGTGTTTGGCAGTGCCCTGTACAGACACAGACAACTCGAGTGACATTTGTCCTGTAAAATCATGATTGAAATTTCACTAATACCCAGTTGCACACAAGACAACTAGTTTGCAGTGACAAGCACTGTCCACAGAATCACAAACTGGACACACCTGACATTACTTTATATTCGCATTCCAAATGTCTAATCAATAAAAAAGGGTCTGCGGCTATAAATATGAACATTCCCACTATCACTGTTACCAGTTTGGTGGATATGGGCATCCTGAGGCAATGTAGAAATTGTCTCATGTTTACTGACAACCAGTTAATTCTCACACAAACTGATATGGTACGTGAGAGATGTAGTTGCACAATGTCACTGAAGGCAAAGCTCTCAGATAAAAGTACTCCTAATGTCAATACGGTTGTAAGTGGTACACACACTGCACTCATCATACACAAGTCAAAGCACAGATAAAGACCCACATAGGCTGAAGCACTTAAATGTAACCTCCCTAAACCCCAAAGACCTCCTAGACAAAGTACACATAACAAATACCCTCAGCAGCCCCAAATGCACACTTTCAAACCCACATGAACACATACAGCCACATCTCATGGAACGTCTACCTCCAAGCCCATAAGGCAAGCCACCACAAAAGCCAACATTCTGGTTACTGGAGAATCCATCATGAGACACATAGATGTCCCTCTCACCAGGCTGAGTAAGGAGAACGCCACGTTCAGTTGCTTAACAAGAGCTAGGATATGCCACATTACGCACGCACAAGTCATTGGACCAGAAGTACCGGTATAACGCAATCATAGCCCATGTGAGAGTAAATGACCTGAGACATACCTCCCTAGACTATATGAAGGGAGACATCACGGAGCTCTTTGAATATGTGTCTCAGGCTGTTATGAGCCTGATACTGAGCAGCATGATGCCACAATACGAACGAAAGATGCCTGACTTTAATAATTGGCTTAGTTTCTGGTGTCAATCTAAGAGGGAGCAAAATTTGTCACCATGGAAGGAGATGGTCAACAGACCACACTGCTTTGCCAGGGATGATATGCAACTCTCCCCTTTATGCTAAAACTCTGTCTTCTACCACAGTGCCTTTTTTAGGCAATGCTATACTGAAAGTACTTCAGATATAGCAAATCAAAACCAAGAAAATCTAAAGGTATTACTGCTCGATGCTAGAAGTCTAAACAAAAAACTCCACTCCCTAGACAATGCTGACTTCTGTGCAGTCACTGAGACATGCTTTAAAGCTGCAGAGAGCATACCAACAGTGCAAAGTTATAATGCCTTCCACACATTTAGAGCAGCTAATGCACAGACAGGGACTAAAGGCAGAGATGTCTCTATTTACATCAAAAATAAATATATCTCAAGGCTGGTCAAACAGGACAATGTACTTCAGCTGCTCCATGTTCAAATCACCACAGACAAAATCCAATACCACTTCCATGTAAGCCATAGATGCCCCTCTATGACCCAGGAAACCCATAGCATGTATTTAAACTTATTGGAAACACTCACCATCCAACCTAATACCATATTAATAGGTGACTGTAATTACTCCACTATTAACTGGGAATTCTATAAAACACGAAACACACAGGCACAGAGACTCTTAGATTTTGTAAACACAAACTCCCTGGACCAGATAGTCAATACACCAACCAGGGGGTGCAGACATACTGGATCTCATCCTTATTAACATGGGAGAGTGCTGCACATCACCTACTGTAATGTCTTCCCTGGTAAGGTCAGACCACAAAATGGTCTCCTGTGAAGCAAACATAAAACCTGGACCCCCACCTAAACCTGGAATACTCAGGAACTACTCTAAGGCTAACCTCCTGCTATTAAGTGATAACCTGGCAAAATTTCAAGCCCCCATAAACCCTGAGAACACTGTTGCCTATGCAGAACTGTTCACGGAAACCCTGTACAAACATGTTAATAGCTGCATAGAGGCAGCTGTGCCCACCAGGAAGAAGTACAGAACTAACTCAAAAAACAAGCCACCCTGGTGGAATCACAAAATCAATAGGCTGTATAACAGAAGGAGTAAATCATGGCAAAAATTAGGAGTTGCAACACCCAGCAGGATAAAAAACACTCTCATCAAAGTGCACAAACAACTCAGAGGACAAATGAAGTCTACTAAAGCCAAATTTGAGGTACATTTGGTCTCCAGGTCAAGGACAACCACAGGGCATTATTTACCTATGTTCACAACTTCAAAGGCAATACACAATTGTATGCAGAGTTCATTGTAAATGAAGCCACCTATACTAAGCCAAAAGATATAGTAAACCTACTGGCCGATAAATTTGGCTCCAACTTTACCCCTCTCTCCCCCTCAACATTCCCTCAGGAAATACCATCAAATACTACTCCCCCCAGTATCATTAGGGAATAGATCCTTAATGCTCTCTCTAAGGCCAAGAACACTGCATCAATGGGCCAAGACAATATCCCAGAATGCTTTCTAAATAGCATGAAACATGACCTATCAGGACCTATGGAACTGGTATGTAACTGTAGCCTCTAAACAGGGTTCATCACTCATGAATGGAGAACAGCAACAGCCATCCCTCTGCCAAAGAAGGGCCATCAACAGACCCTGGAAACTACAGGCCTATAAGTCTCACTAGTCTTATATGTAAAGCCATGGAAAGAATTATCATGGAAATGATCAGTAGTGATATAGTAAATCTCCAGACACTGGACCCAACACAGTCCGGTTTTGTCAAGGGCCGCATGCCTCCTCAGCCTGGTGGACTTCTTTAAGGTCACCAAAGCAATGGATGATGGGAAAATCATTCAGATTACCTACCTTGACCTAGCCAAAGCATGTGACACAATACCTCTCTCGGGCATTGTTGACAAGTTCAAGAGGCCAGGTACAAACCCATATTTCACCTGGAGGATAGCCAACTGGCTCTCAGACAGGACACAGGAAGTTAGAATTCTGGAGACTACTTCTACAAAGAAGCCAGTCACAACTGGCATCCCTCAGGGATCAGTCCTTGGACTGCTCCTTTTTGGTATTTACTTCTCTGAAGTCAAGGCCAATGTCAATGGTCTCTGGCTGACAATTTGCAGAAGATTGCAAATTTGGAGCTGTCATTGAATCCCAGACTGACACAAATGTTCTGCAAGAAGGGTTGACACAGACAAACAACTGGTGTCAGAGCCATGAAGTAAACCTAAATGTCAAGAAGTGCATAACAGTATCCTTTAGGAAGTCATCCACCCCTGGTAACTATCAAATCGACAACACACCCCTTAGAGTTGACCCAGTAGTCAGGAACATACGGACATAGTCAGTAATCTAGCCTTTGACCATCACGTATCTACAGTAGTGAGGAAATCATTCTATGTTGCACAACTTATAAATAGAAGTATGGTGAGGGGTCTGTCCACAGAAGTGCCCAGGTCAAACCACTGGGATTTACTAAACCATGCCCCTCCCAACTTTCTGTTTTGACAAAAGGTCCTTTGTGGGGTGGAAAAATTGATTCCAACTGCAGACAGGGTCTTCTTGCTCACTCCAGGCAAGCATTCCCTTCACTTTAGGTTCAAACAGGTTGAACCATTAAAGGGGTTATTAAGGAAGGATGTCTTGAAGCCTTCTACGACGTCACATGGGCACATCAAGGCATACCAGCAAATAGCAATGCTATTGCCTGCTACCACGGAAGTGCCATCAGTGGCACTGGAGAACAGGCACATGAATACATTAGATACTAACTGAAGGGTAGACAACTGGGATGCCACTGATTTGTGGATATCAGGAGGTAGATTACCAGAGTAATTTTGTCAGCTCTATCAACAAGTTCCTCTGTAAATGAGTCATATGATCTAGGTAATTCAGCACTCTAAGTGATTAAGTCAGTTAAGCATATGTCCATTTCTCAAACCCATCCAAAGCCCTAGATTCTCTATTAGGGTGATCGACACATGTGCTCTTCTTCATAGAGCTCCTTTTCTGTGGCTCCCCCAACAGCCACATCACCTACCAGGGAGCCCTTGCTCCAGTCTGACCTAGTCCTATGGGCTTAGTAAATCTTTGACTGGTTTACATGGTATTGGCTGCATCACACCAAACGCTATGTGTAATAAAAGGGAATGGCAGCTTTCTACCGTAATGGCTACTCTGCCCATATTAACAAGGAATGCTCAAAGACTTATGGATACAGACAGAAAGCAAAGAATACTGAACTATATTAAGAAATGTAGTGTTCAAACAGCAACGTTACAGGGGACAAGTGGAAAGAAATTATCATATGAATTTGAGTAATTATTTCAGGATGGACATTCAGCAGAATGTCAGGGAGAAATGAAAGTGGGGGGTAATAATACTGATTACTAGAGGGGGTCCAATAAGGACAGAAGAGAAAAAATAATGGTACAGTAATGGCCATTTCACACAGAGCTAAACGGAGGAGGGGCACTGACCAAAACTCTGATCGGTGATATACAACAATAAGTATCCTGTTTTTTTTTTTTGCTTATTTTTACTAGTTATTGCTTATTCTAGATATTTATAGCACTTTTTACTGTCTGCTGCATACTTTTTACTGTATTTTATAGCTATAAACTAACTGCATGGCTGTACTAAAACTGCTCACAGGGCCTGATAAATAAAGTTTTTACTGTCACACTGTTTGTAAATCTTTTCTAGCTAGTTTCACTGTGTGTAAGATATTAACTGGAAATTTTTTCCATTTGTGAAACATCTATTTGTTCTGATTTCCTGCCAAGGAGTGTATCATTTAACTGATTTGTTTGCAGTTAAAAGCATTCTCTAAAGTATCCTATCTCCTTTATCTGTTTAAAACCTTCATTTAGTGGCTCACTGCTGTTTTTCTGCTGTGATAAACGTTTCTGTACTGTTTTCTGCCAAAAATAGTGTAGGTAGTAGGCGTAGCATTGTCCATATTCAGGACTGTGTTTCTGGACCTATTTGTTTATTTGCAGAGGCTGTGTGCCCTGGGCACATTTTCCAGGCCATCTTAGTTTAGCAAAAGCCATTTTCCATTTAAGTGAGAGTGTACTGTTTATGGTCATTGGCTGGTTAGAGTTGCCTAGGCTAAGGCTTGGAATAAACACCTCATTGGTTCTTTTGAGCATTTTTTTAAGTTGTTTCAGGTTTCAACCTTTTGTTACTTAAGAAGTTACCTTGTGAGTGTTTCTGCCATTTCACACAGAGCTAAACAGATGAGGGGCACTGACCAAACTCTGATCTGTGATATATAACAATATGCATCCTTTTTTTTTTTTGCTTATTTTTACTAGCTATTGCTTATTCTAGATATTTATAGCACTATTTATTGTCTGCTGCTGACTTTTTACTGTATTTTATATCAATAAACTAATCTGCACAGTTGTACTAAAATTGCCTGCCTCACAGCGCATGATAAATAAGGTTTTTAATGTCACACTGTTTGTAAATATTTTCTAGCTACTTTCACTGTGTGTAAAGTACTAACTGGAAATTTTCTCCATTTGTTAAACATCTTTTCATTCTGATTTCAGGCCAATGAGTGTATCATATAACTGATTTAGTTTTCTTGTTCTTATACTTGGTGACTTTGCAGTTGCCCTCCCCTACTGTAAATTTGATCTGGGACACTCCTCCCAGTCTAGTGTAATTAGCTCATTCTACCTAATACAGAGAGAACATTTGAGAAGGCCAACCCACTTAGTTTCTTAACCTTGAATTATCTCTGTTCCTCCTTTCTCCCTTTCCACTTTCCACTGCTAGAATCTCCTTGTGTTCTGAGTGTGTTTCTCAAACAATCTGGAAATACAGAGCTCATAAGTATAACTTTTGGCATTTTTTAACGGTTCAGAGTTGAATAATTGCATTTATTTAAACTGTATTTGCTTTAATATTGCTACAACTCAAGTGTTCTAGCCTCTGCATTTGAATTGTTTTAAATGCTGTTTTAGCTGCTTTTCTGAAAAAAGAAAAAGTACTAAGCTTGTTTCCTGCCTTTCCTGTAACTAGTCTAGTCCAGATACAGATTTGCTATATCCAGGACTGTTTGTATGCTTCTGAGCACCCCCCCCCCCAACAAGCATTTCTGTGTTGGAGGGAAGCCTTCTAGCTTATCAGTGGGAGTGGTAAGCACTAGGTAACCTATCTACCACAAGAGGAGTGGTTTCTGGCCCGGAAATTGCAGTTTATTGGCCATTTGGGCAGTTTTTCCATATCTTTCAACTTTCTGGTTTAAAAGCCCGCGTTTGCACTAGTTCTCGCCTTTTCTGTAACTAGTCTAGTCCAGATACAGATATGCTGTACCCAGGACTGTTTGTAAGCTTCTGAGTGGTGCCAAAAAGTCTGCTCTTCAATTTTTCCCTTAGATCTGCTCTCTTCTCTCCTGCACTTTTACTAGCTGATTAGTCTGGCACTTTACCAGACTTCTTGTAGCAAATATTGTAGCACACAAAAGTGCTACAATCACTAAACATTCTACAAGGAAACAGCTCCACCACTTATTATTAATGTCCACCCCTCCAGGCATGTCTAAAGGTCAGTTCCCTGTGCTTCTTCCTATTAGCCTTGTGAACATGGGCATCCTGAGGCAATGTAGCAACTGCCTCATGTACAGTGACAACCCTCTCCTCTTACCTCCCAACACTCAGACTTGCAAGAAATGTACTTATATATCCAAAATGGAAGCCATGCACTCTCCAGCCAAGACCGGAATAGCTGGTCAAGAGGAGAAGGTCAACACTTGCACCACATCGCATGGAACACATAGCCCTCCAGAACACACACCAGCACTGCCTTCACATAAAAACACAAACCACACACCCACCTTTGCAGAGGCTCTCAATAAAAATCTACCCAAACAGCAGAGGCCTTCCAAGGCAGAAATGCAGTCGACCACCACAACACAACACTAATCATGAAACACAACTCTCATAAACAGTGTGCCACTCAACCAAAGCCCCTACGGCAAAACAACATGCCCAACACACTAGTTATTGGTGACTCGATAGTGAGGCACACGGATGTCCCACTCACTAGGCTGAATAAGGAGAAAGTAACAGTCAGCTGCCTGTCAGATGCCGGGATCTGCCACATAACGCATGCACTCAGGTCCGTCAACAACAGGTACAAATATGACTTTGTTAATTGTACATGTGGGTGTGAATGACCTGCGACGTACCTCCCTGAACTACACGAAGAGAAACATGGAGGAGCGCTCAGATTATGTAGCCCAGGCGGGTATGACCCTGGCCCTGAGCAGCATCCTACCATCACCTAGAATGATACCACCGTACCAGCAGAAAAAAAGAAGTTATGTACTCACCATAACGTTCCATGTGAGTTGTTCCAACTCGCCTTCATCCTTCACTGATGGGTTCGGAGCTGATCCTCGGCTCTGACACGGCCGACTAGCAAGCTCAAAGTTCTCCAGTAGCTCAAGACCCAACCCCTTATCCCACAATGCACTGCTGGAATTACCTCAGATCTTGTTTGCTGCGTACCATATAGAAGTACAATAATTATTCTGCCTAAGAATGAAGACACACTGAAAACCAGGATGAAAACAGCCTCCAGGTCAACTGCTAGCCAGGAGGGGGAAGGAGGGAGGGACATGAGAATGAAGGCGAGATGGAACAACTCACATGGAACGTTATGGTGAGTACATAACTTTTTTATGTGAAGTTGTTCAATCTCGCTGTTCATTCTTCACTGTAGGATAGTGTCCCTAGCACCCTGATTTTGGGTGGTTCACGGAAGTACACTCTTCAGAACCATAGAACCAAATGAAGCCTTATCCCTGGAGGCCTTATCCACTTTGTAATAAGTTGTAAAAGTGTGAGGTTTAGACCATGTGGCTGCTGCACAGATGTTGTCCAAAGGTAATTTGGCTTGAAAGGCTGAAGAGGTAGAAACTGCTCTGGTTGAATGACCCTTCACCTTACTAGACAAGGGCATGTTATGACAACAATATGTGTAAGTGATACAATCTGACAGCCACTTAGACAGGGTTTTTTGGCAACTGGTTTACCTTTCCTGGCCTCAGAAAAAGACACAAAAAGCTGATCTGACTTCCTAGTGTCTTTTGTTCTGTCTAAATAAAATCTAAGTTGTCTGTGAACATCGAGTTTGTACAACATATATTCCAATTTGTTGGTGTGATTGGGGAAGAAAACAGGCAACTCAATGACTTGATTGATGTTAATCTCAGAACATACTTTAGGCAAAAAGGATGGATTTGTCCTGAGAGATACTATCAGCATGGAAGACCATATAAGGGGGCTTGATGGATGGGGCTTGGAGCTCTGCACTCTGTGGGCTGAAGTGATGGCTACTAAGAAGATAGTTTTTCACGATAGAAATTTTAGTTCACAAGATGATGCAGGCTCAAAAGGAAGAAAAATAATGCGAGATAACATAAAATTCAAATTCCAGGGAGAATAAGGTGTCTTCACTGGAGGCCTCATGTGAAAGGAACCTTTTAGAAAAGCCTTAGACAACTGGTGAGCCATAATGTTCAATCCATCGATCCCTAGATGGAAATTAGATATAGCAGCTAATTGTACTCGCACCGTAGCAGCCGCTGCTCCTTTGTTGAAAATTTCTGTCAAGAATTGTAAAATAGAAGATAATGGCGCTTGGTAAGGGTCAATGTTATGGTAAGAAGCCCAAATGGAAAATCTCTTCCACTTACTACGATACAATTTTCTAGTGGAAGGCTTATGGGAAGCCAACAAAATTTGACTAGTGTCATGGGAAAGATTATAAAGCCTGGCTATGCGGGGAATTGGAGCAGCCAAGCGTTAGCTTCAGTGTCTGCAATGATGGATGAAGATCCCCTGATGGATGTGTCAATAAGTCCGAAACTGGGTCCAGAATCCATGGGTCTTCTAGAATGTGATGGTAAAGAAATGGGAACCAGATCTGCCGAGGCCAATGAGGGGCTATAAGGATGATTGTCCGTCCCAGCGACTTTGCTTTCTGTAAGAATCTGGGTATCAGAGGAATTGGGGGAAATGCATAGAGGAGACCCGGGGGCCAATGTGGATAACAGCATCCCTCGGGGAGTGACCTGGCGTGGGAATCGAGGCAAAATAGCTTCTGCATTTGTTGTTGATATGACTGGCAAACAGGTCGCAGGAAGGCTGGCCCCATTTGAGGAAAATCCTGTCCGCAATCTCTTGTTTGAGGGACCATTCGTGTGGCAATAAAATTGCCCTGCTCAGTCTGTCTGCTATGACGTTGGATTTGCCCGGGATGTGCTCTGCTAACAGAAAGCGCTGGGATGACACTGCCCACTGCCATACTCTGAGGGCTTCTCAGCAAAGGGGATAAGACTTGGTCCCGCCTTGCTTGTTCAGGTACCAGACCACTGACATGTTGTCTGTCTGTATTGTAATTGTCCCTAGAGGAAGAGAGTCCTGAAAGTATTGCAATGCTAAAAGTACTGCTCTTATCTCTAGGACATTGATATGCAGATGTGATTCTTGATCTGTCCATGTGCCTTGGGCAGTCTTTCCCTGAACCCCCCCCCCACCCTATCAGGGAAGCATCCATGGTCACAGTGGCAACTGGAGGGGTAGCATGAAGGGACGTCCTATTGTGAAATGAAGAGACGTCAACCACCACTGAAGATTCTTCTTGCAGGAATTCTTTATCAGGATCGTGTGACTCATTGGAAGTTCTTGGTAAGACCATTGCGTGAATAAAAGCCACTGAAGGATTCTCATATGCATTCTTGCTAACAGGATTGCCAAGATTGCTGCTGCCATCAATCCTAGTACTTTCAATACCTCTGCAGCGGGTGCTCTGTTCTTTGATACCAAGGACATGATGTGTTGGCAAAGAATACAAAT
Organism: Protopterus annectens; assembly: GCF_019279795.1. Classification (NCBI taxonomy): domain Eukaryota; kingdom Metazoa; phylum Chordata; order Ceratodontiformes; family Protopteridae; genus Protopterus; species Protopterus annectens. The sequence continues at coordinate 51,706,247 of NC_056748.1, read as the reverse complement.
CCTTTCTGGTGAAAGACGAAGAGCGGTGGTTGACGTGTCTAATTCTGTCCCTATAAAAATTATATGCTGTGATGGCAACAAGGCAGACTTTTCGAAGTTGACTGTAATGCCTAGCCGATTGCAGAGTGTCAGAGTAGCCTCTCTCGCTTTAGAAGTTGATGCCCGGTGGTGGAGTTAAGGAGCCAATCGTCCAAATATGGAAACACCTGGAATCCTAGACGCCTCAGGTGAGCCGTGACTACTGCCTTGCACTTGGTGAACACTCTGGGCTTGTAGTGAGACCAAAGGGCAGAGCTCGAAATTCATAATGATTGGCTCCCAGCCAGAAACGCAGGTGATCCCTGGATGGCCTGGCCATCTTTATGTGGTAGTACGCATCCTTGAGAACGATTGAGCACATCCAATTGTCCTTCCCTAAAAACAGAAGTATGGAGTGTAGCGTGACCATTTGGAACTTCTCTTTTCTCACAAATTGGTTGAGTCTGTTGAGATCCAAAATGGGTCTCCAGTCCCTTGTTTTCTTTGGAACCAAAAAGAATCTTGAGTAAGTTCCAAATCCTGTTTGGTCTGCCAGGACTGGCTGGATGACTCTTTTTTTCTAGCAATCGGCGTACCTCTATTGCTGCTTGTCCCCTGTGACTGGGTGGAACGTCCGGGATTTTTGTGACTGGAAAGGGCCAGGTGGAGAACGGTATGAAATACCCTCTGGAAATGATACTTTGTACCCAAATGTCATTTGTTACATCTAGCCAGGCTTCTGGGTATAATGACAAGCGACCTCCAACTGGCTCCATAGTAGTACAGCCGGGCCTCCCTTCAGGAGCGCTGGTAGGACTGACTACAGACATGATCTCTGTCACCCTGGTGTTGCAGACCCCCTCTGCCGTGAGGGCGGCATCTTCCATTGTAACTCCCTCCTCTGCCTCTGGAGGGGGGCTCTCCACGTGTGTCTTGAAAGGCTCCTTGGGCTTTCTGGAACCACATCTTTCCTCCTCTCTGACCTTTAGAAAAGGGTCGAGTGGGGGTGAAAAAACGGACTCTGACAGCAGACAGAGTCTTTCCCTCTTGCTCACACCTGGTCAAAGTCTCTTCGCCGTTGGCCCAAACAAGGATGAGCTGTCAAACGGGGTATTCGTAAAGGAGGACTTAAAGGGTTCCGTGAAGGAACAGAGTCATAGGTTCATAGATTAGTACTAGGCTAACTGCCCTTGCGAGCCATTTTAAGCCTAGCCAATTATCCCTTGTGAGACTCAAACCTTGCACCTTGTGTTTGTAAGGCAAATACCTTAACCATTAGGCCACCCTCCCAACCACATCACATCCAGGCATGCCTAAGAGCAGCAATTCCTGTACCAGCAGCTCTACTCAAACCATCAGCTGCGTAAGATAAGAGACGCATGGACGAGTTGACTATCGAATTGAGGGTAGCGAGCTGGGTGGCAACTTTGTCGGATACACTCGTAGCTACAGCACCCTGAAGAGTATCTCCCAACTCCTTAAGGAGATCTCTCTGCAGTCTGGTAAAATGTGTCAAGCAGTTCAGTGATCTGAGTGAGAAAGTCGCTGAACTAAACATGCGTTTCCCATATAGTACAGTTGTGTACACTTACCATAAATGTAGATGTTCAAGTGTATTCACTGTTGCAATCATTATATTTGAGTAGTCCGCTGGCAAGTTGCCCTCAGTCGGCCTGAATTCCAAAGTCTTGGGTCCTGCGTCGGTTGCTGTCTCCTCTTCCATGATGTCAGGTCGTCAGGGGTATAAAATATGCAGCCGACGCCATTTTCTTTAGTTTGTCTTGCCCCCGATGTCAGGTGCCCCGAAAAAGGTAGCAAAAATATTTTATATATATATATATATATATATATATATATATATATATATACATGCATCAAAATAAACTTTACATTCATCTACAAACAAATACACCACATAGGTTGTAGAAGATAGAGAAGGAAAGAAAAACTCCAGAATGACAGGGGGATGGCGGGAGGGTAACCTGGACTGCAACACTGAATACACTCGAACATCTACATTTATGGTACACAACTGTACTCTGTTCTTCGTGTTTCACTGTTGCAGTCATTACATTTGGGTAGAATCCCAAAGCTATGGTTGGGGGGCTGGAGCTAAACAGCATTAGGAGAGGCTATAAGGCCCTGCAGAACTGCAGTGGCAAAGCTTGCTCTGGATTTAGAGTAAAGAGGCAAATGATAATGCTTTGTAAAGGTGTAAACAGAACTCCAAGAAGCAGCCTCTGGAATATCTTTGGTTGGTACTCCCCTTAGAAAGGCTACCGAAATAGCTGCAGCTCTGGTGGAATGAGACCTAATGCCCTTGGGTACAGGTTTACCATGGTGTAAGTAGCAGAAACGTATGCAGTGGCTTATCCACTTTGAAATTGCCTTGCCCTCTGATCCTGCAGCATATGTCACTAGCAATTGCTCAGTTTTTCTTAGAGCTTTAGTCCTGCTTAAGTAGAATCTTAGTTGTCTGTGTAGGTCCAAGGAATGCAGAAATCTCTCCCCCTTGTTCTGCGGATTTGGATAAAAGGTTGGCAGATGAACTGTTTGGTTAAGAGCCACACTGGAAACCACCTTAGGCATAAAAGTTGGATTTGTCCTCAGAGATACCCTGTCTGGGTAAAATATGACAAAGGCCTCTATAGCCATGAGGGCCTGTAGCTCTGAAACTCTTCTTGCTGAAGTAATTGCTAGAAGAATAGCTGTTTTCCATGATAGAAACTTTATATCAGCGGTAGCAGCTGGTTCAAATGGAGGCAGGGTGAGCTTTTCCAACACATAATTGAGGTTCCACGCAGGCAATGGTGATCTTCTAGGAGGCCTTACATTTTTGGCTCCTCTAAGATACTGCTTTAGTAAAGGATGAGAAAAGATTGGTGGCTCTGTATTGTAATGAACAGAAATGGCAGAGGCATGGATTTTAATCGATGAGAAAGATAGGCCTTTGTCTAGCATCGCAGTTAAGTATTCATAGGTTCATAGGTTCATACTAGGCTATCTGCCCTGGGGCATTTATAAGCCTAGCCAGAATGTGTTTGGCTTTCGCCACCCATTTCAATTTAATTTTGCTATGCCCTTTTTCGAGGTTAGTATACTGTGCCTCTGTCTAACAGTGACACAGAAGTGATACCCGGGTTAAACCTACGATCTCCCATCCACTCAAGATTCCTCTTGAAGAGAGTCAATGAGGGACTCTGCCTAACCTGGACTGGGATTTTATTCCAGAGTGAAGGGAGCCTCTGGGTTATGAATCTGTCCCTCCAGCATGTCCTATTTATTTCAGTGTTGAGGATCAAGTTTCTCGAGTGCGTAGCTCGATGGGATTTGGATTTTCTGAGGTGCAGCATATCCATTAATTCTGGGTTGGACATGGCATTGCAATATCTGAGGAATATTTGGTTCTGTTGTATCAGTTCCTTGTGCTTGATTCCAACCACATAATCTCTTCCATTTGTCAGCATACGATTTTCTAGTACTAGGCCTTCTGGCTTCCAAAATGACATCCATCACAGATTTACTGAGTGATGTTGTTTGTATGACTACATGATCAGCCATGCTGCCAGGTTCAGAGTTTGTAGTTGATTGTGCAGGATCTGACTGTTTTGCTGGGACAGTAGCTGTGGACTAGTTCCTTAGGATTGGGTACCAGTATTGGCGGCGCCAGTCCGGGGCAATTAGTATCATCTTTGATTTCTCTTGTCTGACTTTTAGGAGGAGTGGGGAGAAGAGGCAGAGGAGGAAAGGTGTAAACTGATCGGTTTTTCCAACTGAGGGATAGGGCGTCCATTTTCCATGCTTGTCTGTGATAAGTCCTTGTGCAGAATCTTTTCAATTGATAATTTTAAGGAGAGGCAAAAGATCTATGTCTGGGCTCCCCCATTTCTCTGTTATCATGCTGAAGACTTGTGGATTTAGTTTCCACTTGTGAGGGTCCATAAGGTTTCTGCTTAAATCGTCTGCCAGAGTGTTTTGTTTTCCTGGCAGGAATTGAGCTTGAAGATGTATTTCGCAGGTCAAAGCTGTGTTCCACAATGCCATGGCAAATCTGCAGAGGGGGTAAGAGTGTGTGCCCCCTTGTTTGTTTATGTACCACATGACTGTGGTGTTGTCCGTCTTTATCAGTAGTTACCCTGGATGAAGTAAGTCCTTGAAGGCTGTTAGGGCATTTTGAACAGATAGCATATCTTTCTGGTTGATATGCAGATGCATTTGTTTTGGTGACCATATGCACTGAATGCATCTTCCTGCCATGTGGGCCCCCCAGGCATAATCTGATGCATCTGTTGTCATGGTTTGGCTGGTACGGGGTCGAGTGAATGGCCGTCCCATGTTTTGGTGACATGCCTTTGCCCACCATAGAAACTCCTGTTGCAAGCAGGGAATGAGAGGAATCATTGTTTCCAGACTGTGACAATGTTGACTCCATAAACTTTTTAGGTACCATTGAAGTTTCCTCATATGCAGTCTTGCATATGGAATCAGTAGTATGCAGGATGCCATGAAGCCCAGAGCCTGCAGAATTTGTCTTGCAGAAGACTGGGTTTTTGTTGCCATCAGTTTGAAGTAAGTAGTCAGTTGCCTTTGCTTGTCTGGCGTGAGGTAAGCCATCTGGGCAGTAGTATTCAAGCTTGCACCCAGGAATGTTATCTTTTGAGAATGTACCAGTTGTGATTTCTTTTCGTTTATTGTGTACCCTAGGCATGTTAGAAGCCTTTTCACAAACGCCAGGTGTCGAAGAAGAATGTCCTTGTTCTCTGCTTGAATGAGACAGTCATCCAAGTAAGGATACATTTGTATACTTCTTTGTCTGCAAAATGCAATTACTGGTGCCAGGCACTTTGTAAAGACCCTGGGCGCGGTAGATAAGCCAAAGGGCAGTGCAGAGAATTGGTAATGCATTAAGCCAGCCTTGAATCTGAGGTATCTTCTGCATGATTGTCTTATTGGGACATGCAGGTATGCCTCTTTTAGGTCTAAAGTCACCAGCCAAGCATTCTTGCCCAGCATGGGCAGAAGCTGCTGAAAGTCAGCATTTTGAATTTTGGAATGTCCAGGTATGTGTTCAAAATCGATAAATCCAGTATTGGCCGCCAGGCCTTGTCCGGCATCAGTGGCTGTCGCTTCTTCCCTGACGTCAGTGCGCCAGGGGTATATATAATGCATCCGACACCATTTTCTTCAGTTTTTCTTGCCCCAGATGTCAGGTGCCCCCAAAAAGGTGGTCAGTAATTATTACCAATCTAAGAAATTTAGCACAAACACAACATCCCACCAGCTATAAGCAAACACATCAGGAAGGTATTGTAAAGATTTAGTCAGTTAGATCAGAGGGGATGGAGGGAGGGTAACCTGGACTGCAGCAGGGTGTACACTCGAACATCTACATTTATGGTAGGTACAAAACTGTACTATGTTCATTGTGTTACCCTGCTGCAGTCATCACACTTTGGTAGAATCCCAAAGCTAAGGATGGGAGGAGGAGTCAAAGAGGGTTAGAGGAGGCTAGAAGGCCCTGCAGAACTGCAGTGGCGAAGCCAGCTCTAGTCTTAGAGTAAAGTGGTAAGTGGTAGTGTTTGGTGAAGGTGTGTACTGAACTCCAAGTTGCAGCTTCCAAAATCTCCTTGGTTGGGACCCCCCTGAGGAAGGCTGTAGATGTAGCTGTTGCCCCGGTAGAGTGGGGCCTTATGGTAGCAGGAACTGGTTTTCCATGATGGGTATAGCAAAAACGAATGCAATGTCCTATCCATTTGGAAATGGTCTGTTTTGATATAGCCTTCCCTTGCGAAGCTGTAGCATAGGATACAAAGAGCTGGTCAGATTTCCTGAAAACCTTAGTTTTATCCAAGTAGTAACGAAGTTGCCTGAAAATGTCCAAGGAATGCAGGAGTCTTTCTCCTTTGTTCTGTGGATTTGGAAAGAAGGTGGGTAAGTGGATGGTTTGATTTAAAGCCACACTGGATACCACCTTAAGCATGAAGGAAGGATTAGTTTGTAGAGAAATTCTGATGGAAAATGAGGAAAGGTTCCACTGCCATTAGTGCCTGCAGCTCTGAGACTCTTCTGGCTGAAGTTATTGCTAGCAGCAGGGCAGTCTTCCACGATATAAACTTTAGATCAGCAGAGAAAGCTGGTTCAAAGGGAGGTAGCGTAAGTTTTTCCAGAACAAAATTTAAGTCCCATGTTGGTGTAGGTGCTCACTGGGGGGCCTAATGTTTTTTGCCCCTCTGAGGAACTGCCTTAGAAGTGGATGTGAAAATAAGGGTGGATCCATGTTGTAGTGGGCTGAAATAGCTGATGCGTGGATTTTAATGGATGAAAAAGAAAGTCCTTTGTGCAACATCTCAGTTAAATACTGTAGAATCGGAGGCATGTGAGGCTGAAGGGTATTTTGGCCTTTAGCTTGGTTCCAGGCGCAAAACCTTTTCCATTTGTCCGAGTAGGCCTTCCTGGTGCTGGGCCTCCTAGCTTCCAGAATAACATCCATAACTGCTTGAGGAAGAGGAGCTGACTGGATGCTTAGGTGATTTGCCATGCAGCCAAATTTAAGGTTTTCAGATGGCTGTGTAGAATCGGATTGTTTTGCTGTGTGAGCAAATTTGCAATATGTGGTAAAATCCAAGGTGGGCCCTGGGCCATATTCCTTAATAGTGGGTACCAGTGCTGGCGTGGCCAGTCTGGGCCTATGAGTATCAGTCGTGGTCTCTCCTTTCTGACTTTCAGAAGCACCTTTGTGAGAAGAGGCAATGGAGGGAAGGCATATACTGTCAGGTTTTTCCAATTGAATGAGAGTGCATCCACTTTCCAAGCTTGATGGTGAAGTGTCCTTGTACAAAATTTTGTTAGCTGATAGTTTTGGGGGCTGGCAAACAGGTCTATGTCTGGGAGGCCCCATTTTTGAGTTATCATTGCAAATACATGTGGATCCAGTTTCCACTCGTGGGGATCCATGATGTTTCTGCTGAGGTCATCTGCCAATGTGTTCTTTTTTCCTGGCAGGAATTCAGCTTGTAACTGAACTTGGTAAGCCAGTGCTGTGTTCCACAAGGTCATTGCTTGCCTGCATAGGGGTGTGTACCCCCTTGTTTGTTTAAGTACCACATTACTGTGGTGTTGTCCGTCCTTATTGTAAGTTGTCCTGGATGTAAAAGGTTCTTGAAGGCTGTCAGAGCATTCTGTACAGCTACCATCTCTTTTTGATTGATGTGCAGATTCCTTTGATCTGCAGTCCATATGCCTTGAACGCACTGTTCTGCCATGTGTGCCCCCCAGGCGTAGTCTGATGCATCTGTTGTCATAGTTTGCCTGGCTGGGGGCAAGGTGAAAGGCTGACCCTTGTTGAGGTGACATGCCTGTGACCACCATAGAAACTCTTGTTGAAGGCAGAGAATGAGAGATATCATTGTGTCCAAGCTGTGGCTGTGTTGAGACCATACGCTTTTTAGGTACCACTGTAATTTCCTCATATGCAGCTTTGCAAATGGTATTAGTAGTATGCAAGATGCCATGAAGCCCAAGGCCTGCAGAATTTTTCTTGCAGGGAGTTGGGTCTTTGTTGCCATTGTTTTGAAATATTGAGTCAGTTGTAGTTGTTTGTCTGGCGTCAGATAAGCCTTCTGGGCCGTTGTAGCCAAGCTGGCACCCAGGAATGTCATATTTTGTGAGGGTACTAGTTTTGATTTCTTTTCGTTTACTGTGTACCCCAGGCAACTTAGAAGATGTTTTACAAAAGCCAGATGTTGTAAGACGATGCCCTTGCTTTCTGCTTGGATGAGGCAAGGAATCCTCAGCATCAGAATCTTCATTAGGGGGAAAAGAGTAATCTTGGTCCTCAGAGGAGCCTAAGGAAATAGACACTTGATCAGAGGAGGCATAATCTTCCTCTTGTCTAGGCCTTTTGTCGGGGGGGGGGGGGTTGGGAACCCCTGATTAAAGAGATCAAATCTTCCACCATTTTAAGCATCTGTTTCTTAGGCATGGGACCTTGAACTGGAGACTGAAGTGCAGTCTTTTTTGGATTAAAAGGAGTCTTAAGCTTAGGATACGTTTTTATGGTGAGCGTCGTCAGTCTGAAGACACCTTCAGAAACCAAAGGTGTTTCTGCAGCACCGACATCTCTTTCTGCAGTGTCGTTGGTAGGGGCTAAACAAAATGGCTGCGTCGGCCTAGCACTCTCCGCCAAAGGCTCCGAAGTGGTCTCGGGTTCCAAATCTGCGGTAGCCAGGGGCTGCGTAGGAGCCTCAATGAAAACCGGTGAACCGGAGACTGGCCCAGCCGAGGCCTCGGAGTCTGGATTGGGTCTAGGCTGCCTGTCCTTATCCTTGCGTTTTTTGTGCACGCCGGTAGTCGGTTGCTCCGACGGCATTGTGCAGTTAAATTTTCTACCGAAGTAGTGTCGTGCGAAATCAAAGCATCTTTTTATAGTACGCTTCTTGAACCTAGCACAAAAGCGACAACCAGTGACATTGTGGTCTGGGCCTAGGCAAGGTATACATTAAGAATGAAAATCCTTATGAGGTATTTGCTTCCCACAAGAAATACAATTGTTAACTTTTTCAGACATCGGTCTGAGGCAAGAAAAGTTTCCCCAACAGGGTACTTAGCTTTATTGAAGACTTCGGATCTGAAATTCGACTTCGAAAATCTCAGGAGTCGGCCGACCGGCACTTGCGAATTGCTTCTGCTTCAGGCACTGCGTGGCAAGAAAGACTGAAGAAAATGGCGTTGGATGCATTATATATACCCCTGGCGCACTGATGTCAGGGAAGAAGTGACAGCAACCGACGCCGGACCAAGACTTTGGAATTCAGGCCGATTGCAGGACCGCCTGACGGCAAAATAACCCAAGTGTGATGACTGCAGCAGGGTAACACGATGAACATCAGTCTTGAGTAAAAAACTTGTCCTTTTTCCTGTTCTGGTACTGTCTGAATGGCCCCCATATCCATGAGGGACATAACCTGTTTCTGTGCCTCTGCCCATTGATTTTCTGGCAGATCTGGCCAACCATTTGCCATTGGCAGAGTGTGGAAATGGAATCTGTATCCCTGTGATACGATGTTTAGTACCCACTTGTCCTAGGTTATTAACTGAAAATTTTGAGCAAAAAGTGCCAATTTTCCCCCTATGGGTGCTGCCAAAAGATAAGTGCTTGGTGAAGGCAGAGGGAAGTCATTGGAATTGCTTTCTGTAGGTTTGCTCTTTATCTCCTCCAGATTTGGAGGTGGATGTGCCCCATTGCTTAGACCTGTATGAATCTTGCGCCTGGTATCTGGAACCCTTAGGGCATCTGGATTTGCCCCTTTGAGCTCTGTCTGACACAGGAAAGGACCAATTTTTGGTAGGCCAGTGTCTGCTGAATCTTGGTGACTGTACTTGTAAGAAGTCTTTAACAGTTTGCATAGACTTAGCTTTGTCTTCCATTTTCTTTAAAACCTCTTCTGCCTTAATACCAAACAGAGAATCATGCTGTAAAGGTGCGTCTAGCAATTTAGCTTTAACATGATCAGGTAAATTTTGTTCCTTTAACCAGGCATGCCTCCTAATCACAGATCCAGTAACTGCGGCCCTGCAGGAGGCCTCTAAGGAATCAAAACCACATTGCAAAGTATGCTTTCCAATTTGTTCAGCTGCATGCAATAATTCCTGCAATTCTTTATTTTCTGCACATTCTGAAATCAACATCATTTTCTGTTTGAGCAATCCCATAACATGTTGTTGGTACTTAAGCATATGACATTGACAGTATAAGGCCCTGACTGCCAAGGTTGCAGATATATAAACCTTTTTTCCCCATCTGTCCAGTGCCCTTGAATCTCTGTCAGAGGGGATGTTTTGCTGTTGAGGCCTTAACTCCTTTTGGACCCTGTGAAATAGTTTCAGGATCAGCAGCAAGGTTTCTAAATAAAAATTTATGTGAGTCAGGGACCATATAATATCTGTCAAGCTTACTGGGAGCTGGAGGTAAGGAGTCAGGGGACAAGCTTGACTCCGAAAATACATCATCCACAATTTCTAAAACAGGGGGAATGGCTAAAGGTCTGTGCTGAGGGAGAAGAAGGAAATCCCTGAGCCTCTTTTTTGATTCTGAGAAGTCTTGACTCTCCCAGTGAAAATGCTCCCTCAAAGTATGCAAGGGTTCTCCAAATGAATAATCCTCAGGAGGAGATACAGATGGAATAGGCTCCTCAGCATCAGAATCCTCATAGGGACGTATAGATAATTCCTGATCAGAAGAGGAATCAGAAGAAACAGAAACCTGATCTGAAGATTCATAATCAGTGTCTTGCCTATGCCTCTTATCAGGAGGGGGATGGGTACCCCTGATCAAGGTAATAAGGTCTTCAGCCATTTTGATCATCTGTTTATTAGGCATAGAGGCCTGTGCACGTGGCTCATGCGTCAGTTTTTTAGTTTTAGAAGTTGCTTTTTTCTTTGGTTTTGCAGCTGTCGGTTTGATATACAAATGTTGAGGTCTGAAAACACCCTCAGAAGCCGGTGCCTGCTCAGCGGCTCCAGACCCATCCGAGGGAGATACATCCATCGGTCCAATACCTTGAGTATCTTGCGCCATGCCGGACACCACATGGATGTCGGTAGAGGCCTGCGACTCGAAGGTAGCGGGTATCAGGGGCTGCGAAAGTGCCTCACTGAGTACCAATGACTGGCTTAGGAGAAGCTTCGTCATCAGTTTTGGATCTTGACTGCCTTTCTCTGTCCTTTTCTTTGCGTTTTTTATGTACTCCGGTAGTCGGATTGCTATCTGATGACATTTCTGGGTAGTTAAATCTGTTTCCAAAATACTTTGATGCAAAAATATACCGACGCTAATATTGCTTTGGTTAAATCCAGCACAAAACAGACAGGCAGGCACGCTGTGATCAGGGCCTAGGCAAGGAATACAGTATAAATGGAAATCCTTATGAGGTATTTGCTTCCCACAAGTAAAACAATTATTAACTTTTTCTGACATCAGTAAAAAGCAAGAAAAAAGTTTTCCAACGGGGTACTTACCTTTAGTGAAGACTTCGGTTCTTTAACTCAAACTCGAATATTTCAGGAGTCAGCTGACTGGCACTTGTGAAATGCTTCTGCTTTGGGCACCGCGAGGCAAGAAAGACTGAAGAAAATGGCATCAGCTGCATGTTTTATACCCCTGATGACCTGACATCATGGAAGAGGAGGCAGCAACCGACGCAGGACCCAAGACTTTGGAATTCAGGCCGACTGAGGGCAACCTGCCAGCATATTACCCAAATGTAATGACTGCAACAGTGAAACACGAACAACATCTATCCATGATCCTAGATTCTCTGTTAGGAGGATGGATAGACGAGGAAGTCTCAGACATTTACTTTTTGGTGGCTGCCGCCACCACCATGGCATCAACAGGGACTCCCTTGGTCAAAAAGAACATCCACGGGGGCAGAAATAAACTTATTAGGCCTCCTAGGAACAGGTTCCACAGATTCTGGTGACTCCCACACCCTATGAGAGAACAGATCCATAAGCTCATCACAGGGCAGAGATACCCAAGAGGTGGAAGGTTGAGACCCGAATGCCTTCAGAAGAACCGACTCGTCCTCAGTAGGGCTCTTGGACTGCCAATTACCCCTCTGCCTAAGAATTTCAAGAATCTCCGCAAAGGAGATGTCCCAAGAGGGGGATCTAGGGGACCCTTCTGATTCATCCAAGTCAGTGTCTGATGTGAGAGACTCCTGTGGGGAGTCCAAATGCCTCCTCTTGCATAACCTCTTCCTGGGGACTTCTTCAGGGGGAACTTCTGGAGAGGTCTCAGAAGAGCGGGGAGCACCCTGTGGGTCTACCTGAGGCTCTGCGTCTCTATGCTTGGGATGACAGGAGGAAACAGAAACTGACACAGGCACTTTAGGGGAAGAAGAGGCCAGACCTTGAGATGAGGAAGTCTTAGGAGACAACACTTGCCTCATGGCTTCGAATGCACCACAGCTCCGATGAGAAAGAGTCAACAGATCTGAAGGAGCCGCAATCCCCTCCCGCACCGAAGCCTTGGGCTCCAAGCCCGAGGTAGAAGCTGAGCTCACCCAAGCAGAAGCCCCGAGAGGAAGAATCGGCACTGACAAGTCGGTGCGACTATCCTCCCCGGACCCGACCGGAGAGTGTCGGCTCCTAGAGTCCCCGGTGGGCACCAAGAATGTCCGAGCAAATGCAGTCGACGACACTGGAACAGGTGTCGGCTCCAAGGGATCCACAATCATCAGGTCAGTCTCCTCCAGCTCTTAAGGTCCGGTATGGCTCGGAGGAGGAGCAGACAATTCAGGAGTAATGGTCTTCGGCTCCGACGGTTGGGTCTGAGCCCACAGCAATTTAGCTAGGCCTGGTGCCACTAAGAGTTTCTGAACCAGCCAGTCCATATCCAGATCGGACAGGCTGACAGAAGACGTGGATGAGTGAAAAGATGGAGCCGACTAGAGCAGTATAGAGGGAGGTTTTTCGGCAACCGGTTCCAGAGCAGTGTCCTGGTTTCGAAAAGAACAGACTGTTGGCTCCGAAGTCAGTAGAACCGAAGTCACAATACTTTCTGACTTTTTTCCTTTCTTTGTCCCGGATTCTGAGGAAGATTTGGACGATTTGCTGGCCCCATCCTGGTCAGACAATGCCTCTGAAAAAGGGTGTTTGATAATACCCCTATCAATTAACTTCCTCTTCCTTTCTGCAAGCACTCTAGTAGAAAAGGAGTGGCAGATACTGCATGACTCTTGCAGGTGCACCTCACCCAAACAGTGAACACACTGCACATGGGCATCCGTAACGGACATCTTCTTTCCACAGTCTAGGCATTTTTTAAACCCAGACTTTGGATGTTTTTCCTTCTCTTCAGACATAGTACTATTCACAAATCCAATGGTAAAAGAAAAGTACAGTTTTGTACCTATCATAAATGTAGATGTTCGAGTGTTCACACTGCTGCAGTCATCACACTTGGGTTATCTGCCGTCAGGTGGTCCCGCAGTCGGACCGAGTTCCAAAGTTTTGGTCCGGCGTTGGTTACTGTCGCTTCTTCCCTGACGTCAGTGTGACAGGGGCATAAAAGAGGCAGCCGACGCCATTTTCTTCAGTTTTTCTTGCCCCAGATGTCAGGTGCCACCAAATAGGAAGGCAATACATAATCCTAAGTAAATTACATAAGTAGAAAACAATAGCTACAGCTGTAAGCAAATACACCATATAGAAATACATCTTAGAGATTGTATAAACAGGGAGCTGTAGATAAAACCCAGGTAAAAAGAGGGGAAGGTGGGAGGGTAACCTGGACTGCAGCAGTGTGAACACTCGAACATCTACATTTATGGTAGGTACAAAACTGTATTATGTTCATCGTGTTACACTGCTGCAGTCATCACACTTGGGTTGAATCCCAAAGCTAAGGCTGGGCGGTTGGTACAAAACAAGGTTTGGAGAAGCTAGTAGGCCCTGCAAAACTGCAGTGGCAAAGCCAGCTCTGGTTTTTGAGTATAGAGGTAAGTGGTAGTGCTTGGTGAAGGTGTGCACTGAACTCCAAGTCGCAGCTTCCAAAATATCCTTGGTTGGTACCCCTCTGAAGAAGGCTGCTGATGTTGCTGTAGCCCTGGTGGAATGAGGCCTAATGTTACGAGGTACAGGTTTTCCCATGGTGTGTGTAGCAGAAACGGATACAATGTCCTATCCATTTTGAAATGGTCTGTTTTGATATAGGCTTTCCTTGAGATCCTGCAGCATAGGATACAAAGAGCTGATCAGATTTCCTGAAAACCTATGTTTTATCCAAGTAGAAACATAATTGCCTGTGAATGTCCAAAGAGTGTAGGAGCCTTTCCCCTTTATTCTGGGGGTTTGGATAAAAGGAGGGTAAATGAATGGTTTGGTTTAGAGCCACACTGGATACTACCTTTGGCATAAAGGAAGGGTTAGTTCGTAAAGAGACTCTGTCTTGATGAAAAATGATGAAAGGCTCCACTGTCATTAGGGCCTGTAGCTCTGAGACTCTTCGTGCTGAAGTTATTGCTAGCAGCAGGGCAGTTTTCCATGATAAAAATTGTAAATCAGCTGAAAAAGCTGGCTCGAAGGGCAGTAGTGTAAGTTTTTCCAAAACAAAATTGAGGTCCCAAGTTGGTGTTGGTGCTCTTCGGGGCGGTCTTATGTTCTTAGCCCCTCTGAGGTACTGTCTTAATAATGGATGTGAAAAAATAGGAGGATCCGTGTTGTAATGAGCTGAAATAGCTGAAGCGTGGATCTTTATAGATGAAAAGGAAAGGCCTTTGTGCAACATCTCAGTTAAATATTGCAGAATCTGAGGAATATTTGGGGCAAGAGGATTTTGGCCTTTAGCCTGGTTCCAGGCGCAGAATCTTTTCCATTTGTCTGAGTAGGTTTTCCTGGTGCTGGGTCTCCTGGCCTCCAGAATGACATCCATAACAGCTGTAGAGAGAAGTGTTGACTGGTTGTTTAGGTAATCTGCCATGCAGCCAGATTTAAAGTCTTGAGCTGGCTGTGTAGAATCTGATTGTTTTGCTGAGTCAGCAGGTGAGGAATTTAAGGTAAAATCCATGGTGGGCCTTGAGCCATGTTCCTTAATATTGGATACCAGTGCTGGCGTGGCCAGTCTGGAGCAATGAGTATCATTTGTGGCCTCTCTAATCTGGCTTTTAGCAGCACCTTTGCCAGAAGAGGCAGTGAAGGAAAGGCATACACTGTTAGTGTTTTCCAACTGAATGAGACGGCGTCCACTTTCCAAGCTAGTGTGTGGTATGTCCTTGTGCAAAACTTTCGCAGTTGGTAGTTTTGGGGAGAGGCAAACAGATCTATGTCTGGGCTCCCCCATTTTTGAGTTATCATTGTGAATACTTGTGGGTCTAGTTTCCACTCGTGAGGATCCATATTTCTGCTTAGTTTGTCTGCCAATGTATTTTTCTTTCCTGGCAGGAATTGTGTTTGTAATTGAACTTAGTAGGTCAGTGCTGTGTTCCACAAGGTCATTGCTTGCCTGCATAGGGGGTAGGAATGTGTGCCCCCTTGTTTGTTTATGTACCACATCACTGTGGTGTTGTCCATCTTTATTAGAAGTTGTCCTGGATGTAGGAGGTCCTTGAAAGCTGTTACGGCATTTTGTACAGCTAGCATCTCTTTTTGATTGATGTGGAAATGCATTTGATCTGCAGACCATTTGCCCTGAATACACTGTCCTGCCATGTGTGCTCCCAAGGCGTAATCCGATGCATCTGTTGTCATTGTTTGCCTGGCTGTGGGCAAGGTGAAAGGCTGACCCTTGTTGAGGTGACATGCCTGAGCCCACCATAGAAACTCCTGTTGAAGGCAGGGAATGAGTGGTATTATTGTTTCCAATCTGTGGCTGTGTTGAGTCCATACGCTTTTCAGGTACCATTGTAATTTCCTCATATGCAGTTTGGCATATGGTATTAGTAGTATGCAAGATGCCATGAATCCCAAGGCCTGCAGAATTTTTCTTGCAGGGAGTTGGGTTTTTGTTGCCATCATTTTGAAGTATTGAGTCAGTTGTCCTTGCTTGTCTGGCGTAAGATAAGCCATCTGGGCAGTTGTATTTAAGCTGGCACCCAGGAATATTATGTCTTGTGAGGGCACTAGTTTTGACTTCTTTTCGTTTACTGTGTACCCTAGGCAACTTAGTAGGTTTTTTACAAATGCCAGATGTTTTAAAAGAATGTCCTTGCTGTCTGGTTGAATAGGGTATGGATATATTTGGATTCCTCTTTGTCTGCAGTATGCAATTACTAGTGCCAGGTATTTTATGAAGACCCTGGGCACAGTA
This sequence comes from Protopterus annectens, assembly GCF_019279795.1. Classification (NCBI taxonomy): domain Eukaryota; kingdom Metazoa; phylum Chordata; order Ceratodontiformes; family Protopteridae; genus Protopterus; species Protopterus annectens. The sequence goes on along the minus strand of NC_056748.1, from coordinate 51,690,421 downwards.
GGTAAGCCAAAGAGCAGTGCAGAGAATTGGTAATGAGTTGTACCTGCTATAAATCGGAGGTATCTTCTGCAATTTTGTCTGACAGGGACATGCAGGTATGCCTCCTTGAGGTCCAACGTTACTAGCCAAGCCTTCTTGCCCAGCATAGGAAGAAGTTGCTGTAGTGTGAGCATCTTGAATTTGGGTACTTCCAGGTATGTGTTTAGAATTGAAAGGTCCAGAATGGGTCTCCAGGCTTTGTCCTTCCGGGGAACCAGAAAGAGTCTTGAGTAAAATCCTTGTCCTTGCTCCTGTGTAGGAACCTGCTGAATGGCTCTCATGTCCATGAGTACTGTAATTTGTCTTTGAGCCTCTGCCCGTTGATTTGATGGCAGGTTTGGCATTCCTTTTATCCTTGGTAAAGTGTGAAAGTGGAACCTGTATCCTTGAGTTACAATATTTAGGACCCATTTGTCTTTTGTGATGATGTGCCAATTGTCTGCAAAAAGTGCAAGTTTTCCTCCCAAGGGAGCTGCCAAGAGTGATTTGCTTGGCAGTCTGAGGGGTAAGTCATTGTGATTGTCTTCTGATAGTTTGAGACCTGTTTTCTCCTCCTTTCTGGGTTGTGGCACCCCATTGTCGTGGCTTGTAAGAGCCTTTTGGCTGACCTCTGCCCCTTGGGCGTCTGTATTTTCCCCTCTGAGGTCTGTCAGATGTTGGAAAGGACCAGTTTTTGGTTGGCCAATTTCTGCTGAAATGAGAGGGTTGGACCTGTAAAAAATCCTTGACCGTCTGCATAGATTTTGCTTTATCCTCCATTTTCTTTAAAACCTCTTCTGCTTTCACACCAAATAAAACATCCTGCTGTAAGGGTGCATCCAATAACTTTGCTTTAACATGATCAGGTAAAGTTTGTTCTTTTAACCAAGCATGCCTACGAATGACAGACCCTGTTGCAGCTGCTCTGCAAGAAGCTTCCAATGAATCAAATCCACATTGCAAAGTATGTTTTCCCACTTGTTCAGCTGCATGCAACAAATCTTGCATTTCCTTGTAATCAGGCTGCTCTGTATATGTGCTCATTTTTTGTTTTAATTGAAATATCAAATATTGTTGATATTTCAGCATGTGAAACTGGCAATTTAAGGCCCTCAAAGCTAGAGTAGCTGAGGTATATACTTTCTTTCCCCCATCTGTCTAGTGCTCTAGAATCCCTTTCAGACGGTACAGGATTTTTAGCAATAGAGGCCTTAACCCCTTTGGGACCCTGGGAAATGGTTTCTGGGTCAGCAACAGGGCTTTTATATCGGAATTTATGTGAGTCACGGACTCTGTAGTATCTGTCTGGTTTGGCTGGTGCAGGAGGTAATGAATCTGGGTTAAGGCTAGATTCTGAATAAACATCATCCACAATGTTTAATACAAGTGGAATAGCAAGGGGTCTGTGCTGGGGTACAGCCTTCCCAGTGAAAATGTTCCCTCATGGTATGTAAAGTTTCCCCAAATGAGTAGTCTTCTGGGGGAGATGCTGAAGGAATAGACTCTTCAGCATCAGAGTCTTCATAAGGGGGAAAAGAGTACTCCTATTCCTCAGAAGAATCTGAGGTAATGGAAACCTGGTCAGAGGAAGCGTAGTCCTCCTCCTGTCTAGGCCTTTTGTCAGGTGAGGGATGGGAACCCCTGATTAGGGTAATTAAGTCTTTGGCCATCTTAAGCATCTGTTTCTTTGGGATGGGGCCTTGCACTGGAGACTGCTGTACAGGCTTCCTTACTTTTAATGGAGTTTTCAGTTTTGCAAAGGATTTAATAGTAAGTGTAGTCGGTCTGAAGACACCTTCAGCAACTGACCGTCTTTCAACTGCACCGGAATCCCCATCAGTCATGGAATGGGAAGGGCCTAAAAATAAAGGCTCTGGAGGGCCTGCAATCTCCGCTTGGGAGTCGGATGCAGGCTGGGGTTCTAAATCAGCGGTCGTCAGGGGCTGCGTAGGCACCTCTCTGAAAACCGGAGAACCGGCGACTGGCCTAGCAGAGGCCTCGGTGTCTGGTTTGGGTCTCGGCTGCCTGTTCTTATCTTTGCGCTTTTTATGCATCCCAGTAGTCGGTTGCTCCGACGGCATGGTATAATTACATTTTCTACCAAAGTAATGTCGGGCGAAATCAAACAGACGTTTAATAGTTCGTTTGTTAAACCTTGCACAAAACCGACAACCTGTGACATCGTGGTCTGGGCCTAGGCAAGGGATACAATAAGAATGAAAATCCTTATGAGGTATTTGCTTCCCACAAGAAATGCAATTATTAACTTTTTCTGACATCGGACTGAGGCAAGAAAAGGTTCCCCAATGGGGTACTTATCTTTATTGAAGACTTCGGTCTGAAATTCGATTTGAAAATCTCAGGAGTCGGCCGACCAGCACTTGCGAACTGCTTCTGCTTCGGGCACCGCGCGGCAAAAAAGACTGAAGAAAATGGCGTTGGCTGCCTCTTTTATACCCCTGTCGCACTGACGTCAGGGAAGAAGCGACAGCAACTGACGCCGGACCAAGACTTTGGAACTCGGGCCGACTGTGGGACCGCCTGATGGCAGATAACCCAAGTGTGATGACTGCAGCAGTGTAACACGATGAACATCACACTATTTAACTAAGATAATTAAAATTAAAGAGGAAATCTAACTAACTACACACAGTACACACAGCCCAAAAAGGCAACTAGTAACCACCTACTTAGCTATATAACTTTAAATAGGATTAAGGCAATCCAATATCAAAAATCCCAAAAGGATAATTCTAACTAACAACTGTAAGAAAGGGGCCCAAGACCAAAAGGCTGAAGGCAATCAAGGATTTTACTGGGAAAGGGGAGAAAACAGAAAACAACTAACAACATAGTATTATATATATATATATATATATATATATATATATATATATATATATATATATAGCAATAAAAGATATAAAATTGAAATACAAAACTTGTTGAAAGTTGAAAACTCCCAATAATAGTCTCGAGCAACGCTGGAAACCAAGAGATCCATGCCGCGGCAAACTAGATCTGGGGTAATTCCAGCAGTGCATTGTGGGATAAGGGGTTGGGTCTTGAGCTACTGGAGAACTTTGAGCTTGCTAGTCGGCCGTGTCGGAGCCGAGGATCGGCTCCGAACCCATCAGTGAAGAATGAACGGCGAGATTGAAAAACTTCACATTGATTGATTTCAACAACTGGCTAGGTTTCTGGTGTCATTCCAAGGGAATCCAGTATCTGTCTGCCTGGGATGACATGACTGACAGACCTCGACGCTTTGCCAGAGATGGCCTGCATCTGTCACCCCTGGGCTTCCGGATACTGGCCAAGGCTCTTGCCACCCCTATAGTGCCTTTTTTAGGCTGTGTTCCAAAGACCAAAATACCACTGTAACAGCTACAAACAATTGCAATCTGAGGGTCATGTTAATACATGCTACAAATATAAATCTCAAAATGCACTCGCTCGAAGCACTCCTTAAAATGGAGAACATTGACATTTGTGCTGTAACAAAGATATGGTTCAAATCAGCAGAAAGCACCCCTGCACTACCAGGCTATAACTCATTCCACACCTTTCGGCCCCAGAACTTGGACTGAAGCTCCAAAGGCAGTGGTGTTCCCATATTCATAAAGGATGCGCACTCCTGGTAGCCCAACATAATGCATCAGAGATACTTCAGATGTAGCTAACACTGTGTAAGACAGCGATTAAGGTTATAGCCTGCTATAGCTCCACAACCATGTCCCAAGACTTACACTCCACGTTCCTAAGCACCCTGAAGAATATTAGGGTCCAACCTAACACACTCATACAGGGCGACTTCAACCACCCCTCCATTAACTGAGGAAACTACTCATATACCAATACACTTGCCCAACGTTTCCTGGAATTCATTAATTCTAATGCCCTGGACCAGCTCGTTTTTAACCCCACTAGAGGTAGCAACATCCTTGACCTGGTCATTACTAACACGGGAGACTGTTGCTCTACACCAGTTGTCAACTCCTCCCTGGTTAGATCCGACCACAATCTAATCACCTTGGAAATCCACACCCCCCCCCCCCACCACAAAGGAAACCACCATGAACAACTTCTCCAAAGCTAACTTTGGGCTCCTAAAAACAGAGGTGGCAAACTTCACGACACTCATGCAAATGGAGAATAGTTGCATGACCACCAAATCATATACCAATGCACTGTACAAATACGTACACAAATATATGGATCTCACCACACCCAATAGAACTAAGACACTCTCCTCCAAAAAAAGGGAACCAATCTGGTGGTCCCCTGCCATAAACAAACTCTACAATAGAAGGAAGAAACCGAAGCAGAATAAGGTGAAGTCCCAAGACTGGAAAAACTCCCTTATCAGCCTTAACAAAAAGTTGAGATTCCTCATCAAACCCTCTAAAACTAGCTATGATAACAGAATTGCAGCAGATTGTAAAGACAACCACAAAGCCTTCTATAGTTATGTAAAGAATCTCCACGGCAATACCCAGATGAGCCAACAGATATTGCCAATATACTGGCCGACAGATTCAGTGCCAACTTTTCCCTCCCCAGGACCAATCACAATACCAGTAGATTGCCAGGCACCCAGTATTACTGCTGCACAGGTTAAAACAACACTGTCCAAGACCAAGAATACAGCTTCTATGGGACCTGAAAATATCCCTGGCTGTGTTCTACATGAACTGCAGAGTGAACTGGCAACACAATTGTGTGCCCTGTTCAATCACAGCCTCACCTCAGGTTTTGCCCTACTGAATGGCTCACTGCTACAGTCATCCCTCTCCACAAAGGAGAAGCGACTACAGACCCTGGGAACTATCGCACAATTGGTCTGATGAGTCTGATATGCAAAGCTATGGAACACATCATGGACCTAATAAAAAAGGATATAGGGAATCTCCAAATTCTGGATCCCACACAGCTGAGTTTTGTGAAGGGTAGATCATGCCTGCTCAACCTGGTCGACTTCTTTGAGTAAGTCACCAGAGATGTGGATGAAGGCAAGGCAGTTCATACAGACTACCTTGATCTGGCCACGGCCTTTGATACCATTCCCCACTCAGGAATCATAGAAAAACTCACTAAGCTAGGCATCAACCCCTATATCACCAGGTGGGTTGCAAACTGGCTCACAAATAGAACTCACAGTGTGAAAGTAGCTGACTCCAGGTCAGACTGTTGACCAGTCAAGAGTGGAGTCCCACAGGGTTTGGTCCTGGGTCTTCTCCTGTTCGGTATCTACTTCTCTGAAGTCCAGGCCAACACAAAGGGACTCTGGCTGACAAAGCTCGCAGACAATTGCAAATTGGGAGCTATTACTAACTCCCCAAATGATGCGGACATCATGCAGAAAAGCCTCAATGAGACCAACAACTGGTGTTTGAACCATGGCCTTAAGCTCAATGCCGAAAAATGTATCGTCATCCCCTTTGGGAAAAACTCGGTTCCCATGAATTACCCCATCGATAGTAGTCCACTGAACACAGAAGGCATTATAAGAGATCTGGGAACACAGGTTGACAGCAACCTCTCTTTTGAACACCACATTGCCACTGTGGTCAGAAAAGTCCTTCTATGTGGTACATCTCATTACTAAGGGTTTTGCATCCAGGAAGAACGAGGTCATTGTCTCCCTCTACTCTTCCCTCAATAGGCCAATCATCGAGTACAATGCCCCATTTGGCACGTACCTCACTAGACACTTACAACAACTGGAGTGGCCGCAAAAGTACCTCACAAAGAGGATTCTAGGCCTTAAACACTTGTCCTATATGGACAGACTCAAAAAAACTCAAACTATTCTGTCTCATATCGCCTACTTAGAGGCGAGCTCTGCTTGACTTACAAAGCCATGTCTGACTCAGCTCTGTTAAAAATGCTACATCTAAAGAAATCCCAATCCCTCCACACCATAAGCTCCAGAGACCTCAACCTCATTACCACAATCAACAGAACATGCTGGAGGGACAGGTTCATAACCCAGAGACTGCCCATGCTATGGAATAGACTTCCTATACATGTCACACAGAGCACCTCACTGGCCCTCTTCAAGAGAAATCTTGATGAGTGGATGGGAAATAGAAAATTCGGCCCGGGGATCACTCTAGTAGCTCTACTCGACAGAGGCACTGAGAACTAATGTTGGGTAGCACAATACCAGGGTAATCCTATGGGCTAGGCTTATAAAGGTTCCAAGGCCATAAGCCTAGTACACACCTATGAACCTATGGACCTATAGCTGTGGTATTATAGGGTTATTAGCAGAGACATGACTACACTGGCATGCATTTAAATTCTACCTAAAACTGTGATGTTTAAAATAATTTTGGGAGAAATAATCAGCTTTCAGTAGGTAGTATTACTCATGGGCAGAGGACTGGAACTTAATTTGCAAATGTGAAGGTGTACAGGGGACCAAGAAGGGAAAATAGAACAAAGCGGTTAAACTTCTGAATAAATATATGACAATATTTGATACAGAGGATAAGAACTTAGTAGAAGGAACTCAGAATTTACAATTATTCCCCAAGGTACAATAACTGAACTAGACTGGACAGAAATTATATTTCATAGGAGCATGTGTATTTAACAGAAAGCCTTGATATGCACCCAATAACTATTTCAGACCATGCACAGATTAAAAACTAAGATAAAAATGCATGGTAATGAAGTAAAAGTTAGACACTGATGCTTTCCTACTTTATTTTTATTTATTTATTTATTTTACATTTGTTTACCAGGAAAGTCAGAGTGGACACAGGTCCACTTTCAGCAGAGAAAAGCTCCAAATAATAATAATACAGTGCACATAAGAGGAAATAAAACCAAAGACATATGAGCATATATATTATGAATACAGACATGCATGCATATGCAAAGATTAAAAAATTCTAATTGTAAGTCACTTCTATAGTAAATCCTACAAAGTTGCACATTTGAGAATTGCACATAATAGTGCAGTACATGACAGAATAAAACCAGAGACATGTGAGCATGCATATTAAGAATATAGACAAGCATGCATAAGCAAAGACTAACAATATTTAATTGTAAGTCATTTCTATAGTAAATCATACAAAATTGAACTTTCATACGATCATACAAAATAACAATCATACAAAATTGAACTACTTACCAATTAAAAAGTGGAATTTAAGGATAGGGCAGTGGAAATGATTTGAGATAGAATTTTTTTCACAAGATTCAGTGAGTGGGATAAAATGAAAATGGATTTAAAAATGGTAAAATAGAAGATGGAGAGACATGGGGAAATGAAATAGGAATTGTTTAGAGGGCTTGACAAAGGTTAATGTATTACAGAATAAGGAAAAGCAAACTGCATAGTACTAACGGTGTACTTGGATAATTTGCATGAGTTTAGAAAGGTTGTTCTCAACTATTTCTGAGAAGTCCAGAACTAAAATAAATTAGCACAACTACTTGGCAAAAGAAAGCAGAAAGAGTTTCTGCCATACTTATGAAGTTTGTGATAAGAAAAGTAACCAGAGTTCCTATAGAAATAATTTGGAAACTGTATGAAGATATGCATTAAACAGGGGAATGTGGAAACCAAGAGCGAGCACAAATGGAAATATTTACTGCAGTCTTAACTGTGCCACAGTAAGAGGGAGATCAGGCTCAACAACTAATAACTAAGAAAAGATAGCATAAAACAGTGATATATAACTAATTAACAAGAAAACCTCTGTTAACACATAATGTTCCAGTGAACCAAGAGCGAGCACAAATGGAAATATTTACTGCAGTCTTAAATGCGCCACAGGAAGAGGGAGATCAGGCTCAACAACTAATAACTAAGAAAAGATAGCATAAAACAGTGATATATAACTAATTAACAAGAAAACCTCTGTTAACAGATAATGTTCCAGTGAACCAAGAGCGAGCACAAATGGAAATATTTACTGCAGCCTTAACTGCACCACAGGAAGAGGGAGATCAGGCTCAACAATTAATAACTCAGAAAAGATAGCATAAAACAGTGATATATAACTAATTAACAAGAAAACCTCTGTTAACACATAATGTTCCAGTGAACCAAGAGCGAGCACAAATGGAAATATTTACTGCAGTCTTAACTGTGTCACAGTAAGAGGGAGATCAGGCTCAACAACTAATAACTAAGAAAAGATAGCATAAAACAGTGATATATAACTAATTAACAAGAAAACCTCTGTTAACACATAATGTTCCAGTGGAAGTTTGGAAGTTAGCAGGGAAGAAAATCAGAAAGATCTGGGTGGTTTTCCTAAAATGTAGTTTATAAAGGGGGGCACCAGCATCTTGAAAGAAAGCTGTGGTGGCTGTATTACCCAAACAGGGGTGAAGACCCCTAATACCCAGTTTCATATAGACCCATTTCAATTTTAAACCATGCTTATAAAGTGTGTGTCCATACTTGAAAAATGGCACACATATGTTGCCAAAATGAATAGATATTGATCAATGACACTCTATGGAGGAGAAAGTACAGTTGTGTACCTACCATAAATGTAGATGTTCGAGTGTATTCACTGTTGCAGTCATTACTCTTGGGTTATCCTGCTGGCAGGCTACCCTAAATCGGCCAGAATTCCAAAGTCTAGATCCGGCGTCGGTTGCGGTCACCTCTTCCCTGACATCAGTGCGCCAGGGGTATAAAAGATGCAGCCAATGACATTTTCTTCAGTTTTTCTTGCCCCAGATGTCAGATGCCCCCAAATTGGTAGGCTGAAAAATATGCCAATAAAAATCCATGCACAAAAATAAAATTTTCTTCATCTACAAGCAAATATACCAAATAGGTTGTATAGGATAGAGAAGTGCAGATAAGTCCCAGCAAAGAAAAGGGGGATGGAGGGTGGGTAACCTGGACTGCAACAGTGAATACACTCGAACATCTACATTTATGGTAGGTACACAACTGTACTACGTTCATCGTGTTTCACTGTTGCAGTCATTACTCTTGGGTTGAATCCCAAAGCTGAGGATGGGTGGCTGGGCTAACTAGGATTAGGAGAGGCTATGAGGCCCTGCAGAACTGCAGTGGCAAAGCCTGCTCTGGACTTAGAGTAAAGAGGTAAGTGGTAGTGCTTTGTGAAGGTGTGCACTGAACTCCAAGTTGCAGCCTCTAAGATATCTTTGGTTGGTAATCCTCTGAGGAAGGCTACTGAAGTGGCTGCTGCTCTGGTGGAATGAGGCCTAATGCCCTTAGGCACTGATATGCCATGTTGAAAATGGCAGAAGTGGATGCAATGGCCTATCCATTTAAAAATAGTCTGTTTTGAGACAGAATTTCCTTGTGATCCTGCAGCATATGACACTAAAAGTTGCTCAGTCTTTCTGAAAGCTTTAGTTCTGTCCAAGCAGAAGTGTAACTGCCTGTGTATGTCCAAAGAATGCAGAATTTTCTCACCCTTGTTCTGTGGATTTCGATAAAAGGTAGGCAAGTGAATGGTTTGGTTGAGGGCCACACTGGACACCACCTTAGGCATAAATGTAGGGTTTGTCCTCAGAGAAACCCTGTCTGGGTGAAAAATGTTGAAAGGTTCCACAGCCATTAGTGCTTGTAACTCCGAGACTTGCCTTGCAAAGGTTATTGCTAGGAGCAGAGTTGTTTTCCAGGATAAGAATTTTATATCTGCTGTTGATGCTGGCTCGAAAGGAGGCAGTGTGAGTTTTTCCAAAACATAATTGAGGTCCCAGGCCAGAATTGGTGCTCTCCTTGGGAGGCCTAATGTTTTTGGCCCCTCTGAGGTACTGCCTTATTAAAGGATGAGAAAAGATAGGTGGTTCCGTATTGTAGTGGGCTGAAATGGCAGAGGCATGAATCTTAATTGATGAGAAAGAAAGGCCTTTGTTCAGCATCTCAGTTAGGTATTGTAAAATCTGAGGGATATTTGGTACACACGTGTCAATGCCTTGTTCCTGGTTCCAAGCACAGAATCTCTTCCATTTTTCTGCATAAGATTTTCTGGTACTGGGCCTCCTGGCCTCCAAGATAACATCCATAACAGCTTTTGAAAGAGGAGTGTTCTGAATGGCTACATTATCCGCCATGCTGCCAGATTTAAGGTCCTGAGTTGGCTGTGCAGGATCTGATTGTTTTGTTGGGTCAGCAAGTGAGAAGTTTGAGGCGATATCCATGCTAAACCTTGAGACAAGCTCTTTAGGATTGGGTACCAGTGCTGGCATGGCCAATCTGGTACAATCAGTATCATTTTTGGCTTTTCTTGTCTGACCTTTAGGAGTACCCTGGGAAGGAGAGGCAGTGGGGGAAAAGCATATACTGTTAGATTTTTCCAGCTGAAGGATAGGGCGTCCACTTTCCATGCTTGCTTGTGGTAAATCCTTGTGCAAAATCTCTGCAATTGACAGTTGTGAGGGGAGGCAAATAGATATATGTCTGGGCATCCCCATTTCCTTATTATCATGCTGAAGACTTGAGGTTCCAGTTTCCATTCGTGGGGATCCATGAGGTTTCTGCTTAGTTCGTCTGCCAGACGTTTTTCCTGGCAGGAATTGTGCTTGCAGGTGAACTTGAAAAGCCAATGTTGTGTCCCATAAGGTCATTGCTTGTCTGCAGAGGGGGGTAGGAATGTATACCTCCCTGCTTGTTTATGTACCACATGACCGTAGTGTCGTCTGTCTTTATCAGTAACTGTCCTGGGTGAAGCAGGTCCTTGAAAGCTGTCAGGGCATTTTGAACAGCTAGCATATTTTTTTGAATGATGTGAAGATGCATCTGGTTTGCAGGCCATGTGCCCTGAATACATTTTCCTGCCATATGGGCCCCCCAGGCATAATCTGATGCATCCGTTGTCAGTGTCTGTCTGGCTGTGGGTAAACTGAATGGCAGACCCTTGTTGTGGTGACAGGCTTCTGCCCACCATCAAAACTCCTGTTGCAGGCAGGGAATGAGTGCAATTACTTGTCTCCAGGCTGTGGCAATGCTGAGTCCAAACACTTTTTAGATACCATTGTAGTATCCTCATATGCAGTCTGGCATATGGAATTAGTAGAATGCAGGATGCCATGAAACCCAAGGCCTGCAGGATTTTCCTTGCAGATAAGTGGATTTTTGTTGCCAATTTCTTAAAGTAAGTAGTCAGTTGCTTTTGTTTGTCTGGCGTGAGATAAGCCATCTGGGCAGTTGTATTTAAGCTTGCACCCAGGAATATTAACTCTTGAGAGGGCACTAGTTTTGATTTCTTTTCGTTTACTGTATACCCTAGGCCAATTAGTAATCTTTTTACAAGCGCTAGATGCTTTAGAAGAACGTCTTTGTTCTCTACTTGAATTAGGCAGTCGTCCAGGTAGGGATATATCTGAATTCCTTTTTGTCTGCAAAATGCAATTACTGGTGCCAGGCATTTTGTGAAGACCCTGGGCATAGGCAGTCGTCCAAGTAGGGATATATCTGAATTCCTTTTTGTCTGCAAAACGCAATTACTGGTGCCAAGCATTTTGTGAAGACCCTGGGCGCAGTAGATAAGCCAAAGGGAAGTGCAGAAAATTGGTAATGCATTGAGCCATCTATGAATCTGATGTAGCTTCTGCAAAATTGTCTGATTGGGACATGCAGGTATGCCTCTTTTAGGTCCACAGTTACGAGTCAAGCCTTCTTGCCCAGCATGGGCAGTAGCTGCTGTAGAGTCAACATCTTGAATTTTGGAACTTCCAGAAACGTATTTAGTATAGACAGGTCCAGTATTGGTCTCCAGGTTTTGTCCTTTCTGGGTACCAGGAAAAGTCTGGAGTAAAATCCTTGCCCCTGCTCTTGTTGTGGTACTTGCTGAATGGCCCTCATGTCCACGAGGGCTGTAATTTGTTTTTGTGCCTCTGCCCATTGATTGTGTGGCAGGTCTGGCATACCTTTTAACCTTAGTAGAGTGTGAAAATGGAACCTGTAGCCTTGGGACACTATGTTCAGGACACATTTGTCTTGGGTAACCATTTGCCAATGTAATGAAAAAAGTGCTAGTTTTCCACCTAAGGGGGCTGCCAAAAGAAAAGTGCTTGGATCTGGTAGAGGAAAGTCATTGGGACTATTTCCTGTAAGGCTGTGATTTGTCTTTTCCGCTTTTGGAGGTAGGAGCACCCCATTGTTTAGGCCTGTATGAGCCTTGGGGCTGACATCTGCCTCTGGGACGCCTGTACCTGCCTCTTTGTGGTCTGTCTGACACTGGAAAGGACCAGTTTTTAGAAGGCCAGTTCCTGCTAAACCTGGGTGGCTGTACCTGTAAGAAATCATTGACTGTCTGCATGGATTTTGCTTTATCCTCCATTTTTTCAACACCTCTTCTGCTTTAGTACCAAACAAAGTATCATGCTGTAATGGTGCATCTAATAATTTTGCTTTAACATGATCAGGCAGATTCTGTCCCTTTAACCAAGCATGCCTTCTAATAAAAGAACCTGTAAAAGCAGCCCTGCAAGAGGCCTCCAGTGAATCACAACCACATTGCAAAGTATGCTTTCCTACTTGTTCAGCTGCATGCAATAAATCCTGCAATTCCTTGTTCTCTGAACATTCAGTATTTGTCAACAATTTCTTTTTAAGCAGTGACATTAAATATTGCTGATATTTAAGCATATGAAACTGAAAATGTAAAGCCCTTACAGCCAGGGTAGCAGAAGTGTAGACTTTTTTCCCCCATCTGTCTAGAGCCCTAGAATCCCTATCAGAGGGGACAGGGTTTTTTGCAGTGGAAGCTTTAACCCCTCTGGGACCCTGAGATATAGTTTCTGGGTCAGCAGCGGGGTTTTTATATAGGAATTTATGAGAATCCGGGACCCTGTAGTATCTGTCTGGCTTAGCAGGTGCAGGGGGTAAAGAGTCAGGGGACATGCCGGACTCTGAAAATACATCATCTACAATGTCTAGGACAGGTGGAATAGCAAGGGGTCTGTGCTGAGGAAGTAGCAGAAAGTCTCTGAGCCTTTTCTTAGATTCAGAATAATCTTGGCTCTCCCAGTGGAAATGCTCCCTCATTGTATGCAGGGTTTCCCCAAAAGAATAATCCTCAGGAGGAGAGGCTGAAGGAATGGATTCTTCAGCATCAGAATCCTCATAGAGAAGCATGGAGTAATCCTGTTCAGAAGAGGAATCAGAGGAAACAGAAACCTGATCAGAAGAATCATACTCTGTCTCTTGCCTAGGCCTCTTATCAGGAGGAGGATGGGAACCTCTGATCAAAGTAATTAGGTCTTCGGCCATTTTGAGCACCTGTTTTTTAGGCATGGAAGTCTGAGTAGGAGAATGCTGTACTTGTTTCTTTGTCTTTAGAGCTGCTTTAGTCTTTGAAGCTGAAGATGGCTTAATATATAGTTGTGTAGGTCTGAAGACACCCTCAGAAGCCGATGCCTGCTCAGCGCCTCCGGACCCATCTGCGGGAATGATTTCCAAGTGTCCAATACCTTGAGTATCCAGAGGCCCAGTCGGCTCCACGTGGGAGTCGGAAGTGGCCTGTGGCTCTGAAGTAGCGGGCGCCAGGGGCTGCGAAAGCGCCTCACTTGAGAACTGGCGACTGGCCTAGCAGAGGCCTCGTCGTTGATTTTGGACCTCGGATGCCTATCCTTTTCCTTGTCCTTGCGTTTTTTGTAAACTCCGGTTGTCGGCTGGTCTGATGGCATTATATAATTAAATCTTCGGCCAAAGTAATGAAATGCAAAATCGAACCGACGCTTAATATTGCATTGGTTAAATCTAGCACAAAACGGACAGCTAGCAACGTTGTGATCAGGGCCTAGACAAGGAATACAGTAAGAGTGAAAATCCTTATGAGGTATTTGCTTCCCACAAGAAATACTACTGTTAACTTTTTCTGACATCGGTCTGGAGCAAGAAAAAAAGTTTCCCCAATGGGGTACTTAGCTTTAATGAAGACTTTGGTTCTGAAATTCGGATTTGAAAATTTCAGGAGTCTGCCGACCAGCACTTGTGAACTGCTTTTGCTTCGGGAACCACGCGGCAAGAAAGACTGAAGAAAATGGCGTCGGCTGCATCTTTTATACCCCTGGTGCACTTACATCAGGGAAGAGGAGACAGCAACCGACGCCGGACCTAGACTTTGGAATTCTGGCCGACCGAGGGTAGCCTGCCAGCAGGATAACCCAAGACTAATGACTGCAACAGTGAAACACGATGAACATGCAAACATTTGACAACATTACTAGAGAAATGATTCTAAGAGCCAAGCCAACACAAGAATGAAGAAAAGAGATCTTGTCAATAGGGATGACCTGAAGTAGGTATACAAAGAATAGGCAAGAGGGGGCTGGAATTTACTGGAGAAAACTGGTAAAAGAACTAAGGTACAATGAACAAATAACTAGAGAGGGAAAGCTAATAGAATGGGATGAGGCCAAAAACACATACGGACTGCAGGATAGAAACTGTCTTCTCTACCAGAGACTGATATAGTATAGGCAAGCACAAAGAGTTAGGGTGACCCTAAGTGAAAAAACTGCTCTAGTATAAGTGTTAGTTGAATCAAGAACAGAAACTACTGTTAAAAAAGGGATAATTAGTACGGTAAATAAAATATTGCATGATAACTATAAGAATCAAATCAGACGTTAGAAAAGATTGGAAAAAGAGAGTGGATTAGCAAATTACAAGGGAGGGACATACGTATGGGTCCCAAGAATGCAAGAAAAATCTAGAAGGTAAAGTTTTTCCTTGCTCGGAAGTGTTTGTTGTTTGAAATGGTATTATTATACCACCAAGCAGACGTCAGTGAATTATTCCTCAGATAGACAGAAAATGCTGCAAGTCTGATGTGAAATAAAGAGGTAAATGTCCGCATGCATTTGAGGAGTCTAATGGATTGGTGGTCTTTACTTTACTTCCCTCCTGAGTACTACTGGGGGAGCAAATGGTTGTAATTAATGAAACCACTCTTTTGCGCTAGGGCATAGAATCTCAATTACCCAGACACAGTCAGGCCAAATTAAGTTTAATGCTACTGGCTGCAAAAAAAGCTATTACTAGAAAATGGAAATCAAAAGCTAATCCAGCTTAACTGAGGTAATGAATATTGCAAAGGAGATAAAAGAATTCAATGTGGTATCTTTACAAAAGGAAAGGAGCAAACTACATAGAAATAAATGGCATTTGTCAGAAGAATATTTACATGTGAATTGCAGAAAAAAAAATCTTACTCACTACATTATTTGTACACCAACCCAGTCAAATCACAAATCACTGACATGCATACTGATCAGTTCTACAATACAAACAAAAACAAAGTGGGTCTGTCATACAGACCAAAACAGTAAAATAAATGCACTTTTTAAGACAGGTACACAGACTACAAGCACAAACTACTCTCATCTGTACCCAAACAGAAACACAATTAAAAGGAGGTTCCATACTATAATACTCCTCGTATATCTTACATCATTTGTCTTTCTGTCTCTTTCTCTCTCTCTGTAGACAAATATCTTTATCTATGTACACATGCATACAGATTCCCTTTAGAAACCAGAAATCCCATTTACTGAAATCCAAAAGACCAAGATGAAAAACCCGACATCCAGGAAGACAGACTGCCTGGAACACCGACAAAACACGAATTATAAGTAACCTAGCGTCGACCCGCGAACACACTAACACCAAAGCACACAAACACCCACACATGTGGGGGTTGCGCCCTCCACACACCCCGTAACTAAATATGCCAACTCTGACATCGTATTACTGTGGAGGCAAGGGGCAAAGTCAAAGTACAGTTGTGTACACTTACCATAAATGTAGATGTTCGAGTGTATTCACTGTTGCAGTCATTACATTTGGGTAATCTGCTGGCAGGTTGTCCTCAATGGGCCTGAATTCTAAAGTCTTGGGTCCTGCATCGGTTGCTGTCTCCTCTTCCATGACGTCAGGTCGTCAGGGGTATACAACAAGAAGCCAACGTCATTTTCTTTAGTTTTTCTTGCCCCCGATGTCAGGTGCCCCCAAAAAGGTAGCAAAAAAATATATATACATGCATCAATATAAACTTTACCTTCATCTACAAGCAAATACACCACATAGGTTGTAGAAGATAGAGAAGGAAAGAAAAACTCCAGAGTGAAAGGGGGGTGGTGGGTGGGTAACCTGGACTTCAACAGTGAATGCACTCGAACATCTACATTTATGGTAAGTGTACACAACTGTACTATGTTCTTCGTGTTCCACTGTTGCAATCATTACATTTGGGTAGAATCCCAAATCTATGGTTGGGAGGCTGGAGCTAAACAGCATTAGGTGCGGCTATAAGGCCCTGCAGAACAGCAGTGGCAAAGCCTGCCCTGGACTTAGAGTAGAGAGGCAAATGGTAATGCTTTGTAAAGGTGTGAACAGAACTGAAAGTAGCAGCCTCTAGAATGTCTTTGGTTGGTAGTCCTCTGAGAAAGGCTGCTGAAGTAGCTGCAGCTCTGGTAGAATGAGACTTAATGCCCTTGGGCACAGGTTTACCATGGTGTAAGTAGCAGAAACGAATGCAGTGGCTTATCCACTTTGAAATAGTCTGCTTTGAAATAGCCTTTCCTTCTGATCCTGCAGCATATGTCACTAGTACTTGCTCAGTTTTTCTTAGAGCTTTAGTCCTGCTCAAGTAGAATCTTAGCTGTGTATGTCCAAGGAATGCAGAATTCTCTCCCCCTTATTCTGTAGATTTGGATAAAAAGTTGGCAGATGAATAGTTTAGTTAAAAGCCACACTAGAAACCACCTTAAGCATAAATGTTGGATTTGTCCTCAGAGACACCTTATCTGGGTAAAATATGATAAAAGGCTCCACAGCCATGAAGGCCTGTAGCTCTGAGACTCTTCTTGCTGAAGTAATTGCTAGTAGCAGAGCTGCTTTCCATGATAAGAACTTTATATCAGCAGTAGCAGCTGGTTCAAATGGAGGTAGGGTGAGCTTTTCCAACACATAATTGAGGTCCCATGCAAGTATTGGCGATCTTCTACGAGGCCTTAAATTTTTGGCTCCTCTAAGATACTGCTTTAGTAATGGATGAGAAAAGATTGGTGGCTCTGTATTGTAATGAGCCGAAATGGCAGAGGCATGACTTTTAATTGATGAGAAAGATAGGCCTTTGTCAAGCATCTCAGTCAAGTATTGTAATATCTGAGGAATATTCGGTTCTGCTGTATCAATTCCTTGTGCTTGATTGCAAGCACAGAATCTCTTCCATTTATCAGCATAAGATTTTCTAGTACTAGGCCTTCTGGCTTCCAAAATGACATCCATCACAGCTTTACTGAGAGGTGTTGTTTGTATAACTACATGATCAGCCATGCTGCCAGGTTCAGTGTCTGGAGTTGACTGTGCAGGATCTGATTGTTTTGCTGGGACAGTAGTTGAGGTCTTTGAGGTAAGGTCCAAGCTGGGTATTGAGACAAGTTCCTTAGGATTGGGTACCAGTACTGGCGGGGCCAGTCCGGGGCAATTAGTATCATCTTTGGTTTCTTTTGTCTGACTTTTAGGAGGACCTTGGGAAGAAGAGGCAGTGGAGGAAAGGTGTAAATTGATAGGTTTTTCCAACTGAAGGATAGGGCGTCCACTTTCCATGCTTGTCTGTGATAAGTCCTTGTGCAGAATCTTTTCAATTGATAATTTTGAAGGGAGGCAAATAGATCTATGTCTGGGCTCCCCCATTTCTTTGTTATCATGCTGAAGACTTGTGGATCTAGATTCCACTCATGAGGATCCATAAGGTTTCTGCTTAAATCATCTGCCAGAGTATTTGGTTTTCCTGGCAGGAATTGAGCTTGAAGATGTATTTGTTAAGTCAAAGCTGTGTCCCACAGTGCCATGACTAATCTGCAAAGGGGGTATGAGTGCATGCCCCCCTGTCTGTTTATATACCACATGACCGTGGTGTTGTCCGTCTTTATCAGTAATTGTCCTGGATGAAGCAAGTCCTTGAAGGCTGTCAGGGCATTTTGAACAGCTAGCATCTCTTTCTGGTTGATATGTAGATGCATTTGTTTTGGGGTCCATATGCCCTGAATATATCTTCCCGCCATGTGGGCTGCCCAGGCATAATGTGATGTGTCTGTTGTTAAGGTCTGGCTGGCAGGGGGTAGAGTGAAGGCCCGTCCCGTGTTTTGGTGACATGCCTTTGGCCACCATAGAAACTCCTACTGTAGGTAGGGAATGAGAGGAAAGTACAGTTTTGTACCTACCATAAATGTAGATGTTCGAGTGTATTCACTGCTGCAGTCATTACACTTGGGTTATCCTGCCGTCAGGCGGTCCCGCAGTCGGCCAGAGTTCCAAAGTCTTGGTCCGGCATCGGTTGCTGTCACTTCTTCCCTGATGTCAGTGCGCTAGGGGTATATAAGATGCAGCCGATGCCATTTTCTTCATTTTTTTTTGCCCCAGATGTCAGGTGCCCCCAAATAGGTAAGCAATACATATTGCTAATAAAACATACATAAAAGGTAAAACGAAAACCTTCAGTTACCAGCAAATACACCACATAGGTAGTATAGGGTAGAAAGGTATAGAAAAGTCCCAGCTAAGAGAGAGGGGATGGAGGGAGGGTAACCTGGAATGCAGCAGTGAATACACTCGAACATATACAGTTATGGTAGGTACAAAACTGTACTATGTTCATCATGCTTCACTGCTGCAGTCATTACACTTGGGTTGAATCCCAAAGCTGAGGTAGGGTGGCTGGTTCTTTATAGGATTTGGGGTGGCTATAAGGCCCTGCAGCACAGAATAAAGAGGCAAGTGATAATGTTTGGTAAAGGTGTGCACTGAACTCCCAAGTTGCAGCCTCCAAGATATCTTTGGTAGGTACTCCTCTAAGGTAGGCAGTTGAAGTGGCTGTTGCCCTGGTGGAATGTGGCCTAATGTTGCTAGGTACAGTTTTCCCATGCTGTGTGTAGCAGAAACAGATACAGTGTCCTATCCACTTAGAAATGGTCTGCTTTGAAATAGCCTTTCCCTGTGATCCTGCAGCATATGCTACGAACAATTGCTCAGTTTTCCTGAAAGCTTTTGTTTTGTCCAAGTAGAAACGTAGCTGTCTGTGTATGTCCAATGAATGCAGAAGTCTCTCCCCTTTATTCTGGGGATTTGGATAAAAGGTTGGCAAGTGAATAGTTTGGTTAAGAGCCACACTGGAGACCACCTTTTGCATAAATGAAGGGTTTGTTCTTAAAGAAACCCTGTCTTGGTGAAAAACGATGAAAGGCTCCACTGCCATTAGTGCCTGTATCTCTGAGACTCTTCGTGCTGAGGTTATTGCCAGAAGTAGAACAGTTTTTCATGACACATATTTTAATTCTGCTGAACTGGCTGGCTCAAAAGGAGGTAAAGTTAGTTTTTCCAAGACAAAATTGAGGTCCCAAGTTGGTGTTGGTGCTCTCCGGGGCGGTCTTATGTTTTTAGCCCCACTGAGGTACTGTTTTAGCAATGGATGAGAGAAAATAGGAGGATCTGTGTTGTAATGAACCGAGATGGCAGAGGCGTGGATCTTAATGGATGAAAAGGATAGGCCTTTGTCCAGCATCTCAGTTAAGTATTGTAATATCTGAGGGATATTCGGGACAAGAGGGTCAAAGCTTTGAGCCTGGTTCCAGGCACAGAATCTCTTCCACTTTTCTGAATAGGATTTCCTGGTGCTAGGCCTCCTGGCCTCCAAAATGACATCCATAACAGCTTTAGAGAGAGGTGTTGTCTGCTTGACTAAGGAATCTGCCAAGCAGCCAGATTTACGGTTTTGAGCTGGCTGTGCAGGATCTGATTGTTTTGTTGAGTCAGAAGATGCAGAATTTGAGGTAAAATCAATGGTGGGCCTTGAGCTAAGTTCTTTAAGATTGGGTACCAGTGCTGTTGTGGCCAGTCTGGGGCAATCAGGATCATTGTTGGCTTCTCTTGTCTGGCTTTTAGGAGTACCTTTGAAAGGAGAGGCAGTGGTGGGAAGGCATAAACTTTTAGGCTTTTCCAACTGAAAGAGAGCACGTCCACTTTCCATGCTTGTGTGTGTAAGTCCTTCTGCAGAATTTCTGTAGTTGGCAATTCGTTGGGGAGGCAAAAAGATCTATGTCTGGGCTCCCCCATTTTTGTGTTATCATGCTGAATACTTGTGGATTTCATTTCCACTCATGAGGATCAATGATGTTTCTGCTTAAGTCGTCTGCCAGAGTATTTTTCTTTCCTGGCAGGAATTGTGCTTGCAGATGAACTTGATAAGTTAGAGCTGTGTTCCACAAGGTCATGGTTTGCCTGCAGAGGGGATAAGAATGAGTGCCCCCCTGCTTGTTTATGTAACACATAACTGTGGTGTTGTCTGTTTTTAGTAATAGTTGTCCTGGATGCAGAAGGTCCTTGAAAGCTGTTAGGGCATTTTGTACAGCTAGCATCTCTTTTTGATTGATGTGAAGATGCATTTGGTCTGCGGCCCACTTGCCCTGAATACATTTTCCTGCCATGTGTGTTCCCCAGGCGTAATCCGAAGCATCTGTTGCTAGTGTTTGCCTGGTAGTGGGTAGAGTGAACGGCTGTCCCTTGTTGAAGTGACATGCCTGTGCCCACCATCGAAACTCCTGTTGTAGGCAGGGAATAACTGGTATTACTGCTTCCAAACTGTGACAGTGTTGTGTCCAAACACTTTTTAGGTACCATTGTAATTTCCTCATATGCAGTCTGGCATATGGTATTAGTAGTATGCAAGATGCCATGAACCCTAAAGCCTGCAGAATTTTTCTTGCAGGGAGTTGGGGTTTTGTTGCCATCAATTGAAAGTACTGCGTCAGTTGTCTTTGCTTGTCTGGCGTGAGATAAGCCATCTGGGCCGTTGCATTTAAGTTGGCACCCAGGAATATTATCTCTTGTGAGGGCACTAGTTTTGACTTCTTTTCGTTTACTGTGTACCCTAGAGAAATTAGCAATCTTTTGACAAATGCCAGATGCTTTAGAAGAATGTCCTTGCTCTCTGCTTGAATAAGGCAGTCCAAGTATGGATATATTTGAATTCCTTTTTGTCTGCAAAATGCAATTACTGGTGCCAGGCATTTTGTGAAGACCCTGGGCGCAGTAGATAAGCCAAAGGGCACTGCAGAGAATTGGTAATGCATTGAACCAGCTATGAATCTGAGGTATCTTCTGTAATTTTGTCTGACAGGGACATGCAGGTATGCCTCTTTGAGGTCCAAAGTAACAAGCCAAGCCTTCTTGCCCAGCATGAGAAGAAGCTGCTGAAGAGTCAACATTTTGAATTTCAGAACATCCAGGTAAGTATTTAGAGTAGAAAGGTCCAGTATGGGTCTCCAGGCTTTGTCCTTTCTGGGGACCAGTTAAAGTATTGAGTAAAATCCTTGTCCTTGCTCCTGTTGTGGCACATTTTGAATAGCTCTCATGTCCATGAGGGCTGTAATTTGTTTTTGTGCCTCTGCCCATTGATTTGATGGCAGGTCTGGCATTCCTTTTAGCCTTGGTAGAGTGTGAAAGTGGAACCTGTAACCTTGAGATACAATATTCAGAACCCATTTGTCTTGGGTGATTATATGCCAATTTTGTGAAAAAAGTGCTAGTTTTCCCCCTAAGGGAGGTTCCAAAAGGTAAGTGCTTGGCATTTGAAGGGGGAAGTCATTGAGACTGTTTCCTAAAAGGTTGTGACTTGTCTTCCCCTCCTTTTGGGGTTGAAGCACCCCACTGTCATGGTCTGTAAGAGCCTTGGGGCTGAGATCTGCCTCTTGGGCATCTGTATCTGCCTCTTTGCGGTCTGTCTGACACTGGAAAGGACCAATTTTTGGAAGGCTAATTTCTGCTGAATCAAGGAGGCTGTACCTGTAAGAAATCCTTCACTGTTTGCATAGATTTTGCCTTATCCTCCATTTTCTTTAATACCTCTTCTGGCTTAACACCAAATAAAATATCCTGCTGTAAAGGAGCATCCAATAATTTTACCTTAACATGATCAGGTAAACTTT
Organism: Protopterus annectens; assembly: GCF_019279795.1. Lineage (NCBI taxonomy): Eukaryota > Metazoa > Chordata > Ceratodontiformes > Protopteridae > Protopterus > Protopterus annectens. Next base: position 51,668,455 of record NC_056748.1, on the reverse strand, counting down.
GTTCTTTTAACCAAGCATGCCTTCGTATCACAGATCCTGTAACTGCTGCACTACAAGAAGCCTCTAATGAATCAAAACCACATTGCAGAGAATGTTTTCCCACTTGTTCAGCTGCATGCAATAAATCCTGCATTTCCTTATTGTCAGGATATTCTGAACTTGTAAGCATTTTCTGTTTTAACAGAGACATTAAATATTGTTTATATTTAAGCATGTGAAACTGGCAATTTAAAGCCCTCACTACTAAAGTTGCAGAAGTGTAAACTTTCTTCCCCCATCTGTCTAATGCTCTAGAATCCCTGTCAGAGGGAACTGGATTTTTAGCTGTGGAAGCCTTTACCCCTTTGGGACCCTGGGAAATAGTTTCTGGGTCAGCAACAGAGTTTTTATAAAGAAATTTGTGAGAGTCAGGGACTCTGTAGTACCTGTCTGGCTTGACTGGAGCAGGGGGCAAAGAATCAAGATTTAAAATGGATTCAGAGAACACATCATCCACAATATCTAACACAGGTGGAATAGCAAGGGGACTTTGCTGAGGCAATAAAAGACGGTCTCTGAGCCTTTTCTTGGATTCTGAGTAATCCTGGCCCTCCCAATGGAAATGCTCCCTCATGGTATGTAAAGTTTCCCCAAAAGAGTAATCCTCAAGAGGAGAGGCTGAAGGAATTGATTCTTCAGCATCAGAGTCCTCATAGGGGTGCAAAGAGTATCCCTGGTCTGAAGAGGATTCAGAAGAAATGGAAACCTGGTCAGAGGAATCATAGTCTGTATCCTGCCTAGGCCTTTTATCTGGAGGGGGATGGGAACCCCTGATCAGAGTAATTAAGTCTTCGGGCATTTTAAGCATCTATTTTTTAGGCATGGAGGCCTGTGCAGGTGAATGCTGTACTTGCTTCTTTGTCTTTAATGGCGTTTTAGACTTGGCTGTAGATTTAATGGTAAGTTGTGAAGGTCTGAAAACACCCTCAGAAGCCGATGCCTGTTCAGCGGCTCTGGACCCATCTGAGGGGTTAGTTTCCGTAGGCCCAATACCTTGAGTTTCCAGAGGCCCAGCCATCTGCAAGTGGGAGTCGGAGGCAGCCTGTGGCTCTGAGGTAGCGGGTGTCGGGCTGCGTAAGCGCCTCACTGAGAAAGTACAGTTTTGTACCTACCATAAATGTAGATGTTCGAGTGATAATACAGCTGCAGTAATCTCAGACAAAGTTAACAATTGTATTTCTTGTGGGAAGCAAATACCGCATAAGGATTTCCATTCCCTCTGCATACCTTGTTTAGGCCCAGACCACGACGTCTCGGCCTGTCGCTTTTGCGCTACTTTCAATAAACGCACTATTAAGCGTCGCGGAGTTCGCCCAGCACTTTTTTGGTAAAGCCTTTCATTATAGAATGTCGTCGGATACTCCGACTACCGTTTTGTCCAAAGAACGCAAGGACAAAGACCGACACGGGAGTGGGTACCAGTGTTGTCTTGGCCAGTCTGGAGCAATCAGTATCATCTTTGGTCTGTCTGCTTTTGCTTTCAAGAGCACCTTGGGCAGTAGAGGCAAAGGTGGGAAGGCGTAAACTGTCCGTGCTGCCCAACTGAAAAAAAGGGCGTCCACTCTCCAGGCCTTTGGATGAAAAGTCCTTGAGCAGAATTTTGTCAATTGATGATTTTTGTGGGAGGCAAAGAGATCTATGTCTGGCCTTCCCCACGCTTGGATTATCTTTGTAAACACTTGAGGATGCAATTTCCATTCGTGCGGGTCTGTCATATTTCTGCTTAGATTGTCTGCCAGCGTGTTTTCCATACCTGGCAGGTAGTGTGCTTGAAGCTCGATTTGCCATTCCAGAGCCATGTTCCAAAGTGACATGGCCAGCCTGCACAGGGGGTATGAATGTGTTCCTCCTTGTTTGTTTATGTACCACATTGCTGCGTAGGCGTCTCGCTGAGAACCGGACCATTTGTAGCCGGTTTTGGCGTGGTGTCGGTGGAGACCGCGGGCCTCGCGTGTCGGTCTTTGTCCTTGCGTTTTTTGGACAAAACAGTAGTTGGAGTATCCGACGACATTCTATAATGAAAGACTTTACCAAAAAAGTGCTGGGCGAACTCCGCCCGACGCTTAATAGTGCGTTTATTGAAAGTAGCGCAAAAGCGACAGGCCGAGACGTCGTGGTCTGGGCCTAAACAAGGTATGCAGAGGGAATGGAAAGCCTTATGCGGTATTTGCTTCCCACAAGAAATACAACTGTTAACTTTGTCTGAGATTACTGCAGCTGTATGCACGATGAACATCTGGCAAATCGGCGACTGGCCTAGAAGGGGCTTCATCGTCAGTTTTGGGCCACGGATGCCTGTCCTTGTCTTTGCATTTTTTGTGTATTCCGGTCATCGGTTGTTCCGACGGCATGCTAAAATTGAACCTTCAGCTAAAATAATGGTGAGCAAAGTCAAACTGACGTTTTATAGTGCGTTTGTTAAATCTTGCGCAAAACCGACAACTAGTGACGTCGTGGTCTGGGCCTAGGCATGGAATACAGTAAGAATGAAAATCCTTATGAGGTATTTGCTTCCCACAAGAAATACAATTATTAACTTTTACTGACATCGGTCTGAGGCAAGAAAAAGTTTCCCCAACGGGGTAGTTAGCTTTATTGAAGACTTCGACTCTGAAATTCAAATTGAAAATCTCAGGAGTCGGCCGACAGGCACTTGCGAACTGCTTTTGTTTCGGGCACCGCGCAGCAAGAAAGACTGAAGAAAATGGCGTCGGCTGCATCTTATATACCCCTGGCGCACTGACGCCAGGGAAGAAGCAACAGCAACCAATGCCGGACCAAGACTTTGGAACTCTGGCCGACTGTGGGACTGCGTGACGGCAGGAAAACCCAAGTGTTATGACTGCAGCAGTGAAACACGATGAACATTCATTGTTTCCAGACTGTGACAATGTTGACTCCATAAACTTTTTAGGTACCATTGAAGTTTCCTCATATGCAGTCTTGCATATGGAATCAGTAGGATGCAGAATGCCATCAAGCCCAAAGCCTGCAGAATTTGTCTTGCAGATAATTAGGTTTTTGTTGCCATCAGTTTGAAGTAAGTAGTCAGTTGCCTTTGCTTGTCTGGCGTGAGGTAAGCCATCTGGGCAGTTGTATTCAAACTCGCACCCAGGAATGTTATCTTTTGAGAGGGTACCAGTTGTGATTTATTTTCGTTTATTGTGTACCCTAGGCATGTTAGAAGCCTTTTCACAAACGCCAGGTGTTGAAGAAGAATGTCCTTGTTCTCTGCTTGAATGAGACAGTTGTCGAAGTAAGGATATATTTCTATACTTCTTTGTCTGCAAAATGCAATTACTGGTGCCAGGCAATTTGTAAAGACCCTGGGCGCAGTAGATAAGCCAAAAGGCAGTGCAGAGAATTGGTAATGCATTAAGCCAGCCTTGAATCTGAGGTATCTTCTGCACGATTGCCTTATTGGGACATGCAAGTATGCCTCTTTTAGGTCTAATGTCACCAGCCAAGCATTCTTGCCCAGCATGGGCAGAAGCTGCTGCAAAGTCAGCATTTTGAATTTTGGAATGTCCAGGTATGTGTTCAAAATCGATAAATCCAGTATTGGCCTCCAGGCCTTGTCCTTTCTGGGTACCAAGAACAGACGAGTAAAAACCCTGTCCTTTTCCCTGTTCTCGTACTGGCTGAATGGCCCCCATATCCATGAGGGACGTAACCTGTTTCTGTGCCTCTGCTCATTGATTTTTTGGCAGATCTGGCCAACTGTTTGCCACTGGCAGAGTATGGAAATGGAATCTGTATCCCTGTGATACTATGTTTAGCACCCACTTGTCCTGGGTTATTAACTGCCAATTTTGAGCAAAAAGTGCTAATTTTCCCCCCTAAGGGTGCTGCCAAAAGATAAGTGGTTGTTGAAGGCAGAGGGAAGTAATTGGGACTGTTTTCTGTAGGTTTGCGCTTTACCTCCTCCAGATTTGGAGGTAGAAGCTTTGACCTGTATGAATCTTGTGCCTGGTATCTGGAACCCTTAGGGCGTCTGGATTTACCCCTTTGAGCTCTGTCTGACACAGGAAAGGACCAATTTTTTGTAGGCCAGAGTCTACTGAATCTTGGTGGCTGCACTTGTAAGAAGTATTTTATAGTTTGCATAGACGTAGCTTTGTCTTCCATTTTCTTTAAAACCTCTTCTGCCTTAATACCAGAGTAGCATGCTGTAAAGGTGCATCTAGTAATTTAGCTTTAACATGATCAGGCAAGTTTTGTTCATTTAGCCAGGCATGCCTCCTAATCACAGATCCAGTAACTGTGGCCCTGCAGGAGGCCTCTAAGGAATCAAAACCACATTGCAAAGTATGCTTTCCAACCTGTTCAGCTGCATGCAATAATTCCTGTCTTAACTCCCTTTGGACCCTGTGAAATAGTTTCAGGATCAGCAGCAGGGTTTCTAAATTAAAATGGTTGTGAGTCAGGGACCCTGTAATATCTGTCAGGCTTGCTGGGAGCCAGAGGTAAGGAGTCAGGTGTCAAGCTTGACTCCGAAAACACATCATCCACAATGTCTAAAAAAGGGGGTATGGCTAAAGGCATGTGCTGAGGGAGAAGAAGGAAATCCCAGAGCCTCTTTTTTGATTCTGAGAAATCTTGACTCGCCCAGTGAAAATGCTCCCTCAAAGTATGCACGGTTTCTCCAAACGAATAATCCTCAGGAGGTGATGCAGACGGTATAGACTCCTCTGCATCAGAATACTCATAGGGAGGTATAGATATTTCCTGATCAGAAGAGGAATCAGAAGAAATAGAAACCTGATCTGAAGATTCATAATCAGTGTCTTGCCTAGGCCTCTTATCTGGAGAGGGATGGGAACCCCTGATCAAGGTAATAAGGTCTTCAGCCATTTTGATAATCTGTTTTTTAGGCATAGAGGCCTGTGCACGTGGCTCATGCATCGGTTTTAATTTTAGAAGTTGCTTTTGTCTTTGGTTTTGCAGCTGTTCTCGGTTTGATATAAAGACGTTGAGGCATGAATACACCCTCAGAAGCCAGTGCCTGCTCAGCAGCTCCGGACCCATCCGAGGGAGATACATCCGTGGATCCAATACTTTGAGTATCTCGCGGCATGCTGGACTCCACATGGGTGTCGGTAGGGGCCTGCGACCCTAAAGTAGCAGGTATCAGGGCTGCAAAAGCACCTCATTGAGTACCGGCGACTGGCTTAGGAGAAGCTCTGTCATCAGTTTTGGACCTCGACTGTCTCTCTCTGTCCTTTTCTTTGCGTTTTTTATGTACTCCGGTAGTCGGATGACACATATTTTAATTCTGCTGAACGACGACATTTCTGGGTAGTTAGATCTGTTTCCAAAATACTTTGAGGCAATAATATACGGATGCTTAATAGTGCGTTGGTTAAATCTAGCACAAAACTGACAGCCAGGCACATTGTGATCAGGGCCTAGGCAAGGAATACAGTATAAATGGAAATCCTTATGAGGTATTTGCTTCCCACAAGTAATACAATTATTAACTTTTTCTGACATTGGTATGGAGCAAGAAAAAAGTTTCCCCAACGGGGTACTTATCTTTAGTGAAGACTTCGGTTCTGAAACTCAAATTTGAATATTTCAGGAGTCAGCCGACTGGCACTTGCGAAATGCTTCTGCTTTGGGCACTGTGCAGCAAGAAAGACTAAATAAAATGGCGTTGGCTGCTTGTTTTATACCCCTGATGACCTGACGTCATGGAAGAGGAGACAGCAACCGAAGCAGGACCCAAGACTTTGGAATTCAGGCCGACTGAGGGCAACCTGCCAACAGATTACACAAATGTAATGACTGCAACAGTGAAACATGAAGAACATCATGCTGGTCAAGTGTTTACTTACTGGTGGTGATTTGTCCGTGTTCCAGACAGTCGGTCTTCCTGGATGTTGGGATTTTCGTCTTGGTCTTTTAGGTAAGTGGGATTTTGGGTTTCTAAAGGGGTCCCATGCATACACATATGTATAAACATGACATGTCCAAAGTTAGTGGGACATGGCTTTTTTAAAACTTTTATATCATTTAAGAAACAGGCAAACAACAAGCATTTATATAAAGGAAAACAAACCATATTAACATATTTCCAGTTACATTCAATAAACATCACATTTGTTCTTTTTATACCCATTATCAGTCCAACATTACATACATAGCTTAATTCCTGCCTTCCCTTAAACCTCACTCCTCTTACTGAACATTACTCTGCATGGACGGTGGGACACGGTCTTCATGCCCTATTCAGGTCAGAAAAGCCAACTGCACCACACCTCCAGCCTCACACAGACATACTAAACCAGCACTGGCAAAAAAATACACATAAATACACAAAACCATACTCGGAGGCTCAAAATAAAAACCTGCAAAAGCATCAGAGACCTCCAAAGCAGACACCCAAAAAACCTGCACCTCCCGTCACAAACCGACAAAACATAAAATCAATGTGCCGCACAATCACAGCCCTTAAGGTGAAATAATATACCTAACACACTAGTAATAGGCGACTCTATAGTCAGGCACACTGACATCCCACTCACTAGGCTGGACAAGGAGAAGGTGACTGTTAGCTGCCTGTCGGGAGCCAGAATCCGCCACACAACACAAGCACTCAAGTCACTCCAGAAAGTACAGTTGTGTACACTTACCATAAATGTAGATGTTCAAGTGTATTCACTGTTGCAGTCATCACATTTGGGTTATCTGCTTGCAATAGCCCTCAGTCGGCCTGATTAACAAAGTCTTGGGTCCTGCGTCAGTTGCTGTCACCTCTTCTGTGACGTCAGGTCGTCAGGGGTATAAAACATGCAGCCGACATCATTACATCAGTTTTTCTTGCCCCAGATGTCAGGTGCCCCCCCCCCCAAATGGGAAGCAATTAAATCTATAAATATACAAGGTTATACCGCCAACAAAAAAGCAAATACACCAAAAAGCTTTTAAGCATTGTAAAGGGGAGAAGAGGTATAGCCAAAAGAAGTCAGGGGGCTGGAAGGAGGGTAAACAGGACTGCAACAGAGAATACACTCAAACATCTACATTTGCGGTAAGTGTACACAACTGTACTGTGTTCTTCGTGTTTCACTGTTGCAGTCATCACATTTGGGTAGATTCCCAAAGCTAAGGATGGGAGGAGGAACTAAGATAGCATTAGGACCAGCTATAAGGCCCTGCAAGACTGCAGTGGCAAAGCCAGCTCTGGATTTAGAGAAAAATGGCAAATGGAAAATGCTTGGTGAAAGTATGCACAGAACTCAAGGTAGCAGCTTCTAGGATGTCCCTGTTAGGTACGCCTCTGAGAAAGGCTGTAGAGGTAGATGCAGTCCTGGTTGAGTGGTGTTTGATCCCCTGTGTGATAGGTTTTCCATGGTGCTTATAGCAGAAATTAATGTAATGGCCAATCCATTTGGAGACAGTTTGCTTTGAAATCGCCTTCCCCTCTGTCCCTGCAGCAAATGTCACCAGCCGTTGTTTAGATTTCCTTTGAGGTTTAGTTCTCTCCAAGTAGAATCTAAGTTGTCTGTGCAGATCTAAGGAGTGTAGTATCCATTCCCTTTTGTTCTGTGGATTAGGAAAGAATGTTGGCAAATGAATGGACTGATTAAGGGCCACACTGGACACCACCTTTGGCATGAAAGAGGGATTGGTCCTGAGGGACACCCAATGAATGGACTGATTAAGGGCCACACTGGATATCCCCTTTGGCATGAAAGAGGGAATGGTCCTGAGTGACACCCTGTCCGCATGAAAAATGATGAAATGCTCCACTGCCATAAGGGCCTGTAATTCAGATACCCTTCTTGTTGAAGTGATTGCGAAAAGGAAAGCTGTTTTCCAAGAAAGGAAGTTTAAATCTGCAGTAGCAGCTGGCTCAAAAGGAGGAAGGGTGAGTTTCTCCAATACAAAGTTAAGGTCCCAGGCTAGAGTTGGAGCTCTCCTGGGTGGTCTTAAATTTCTGGCCCCTCTGAGGAACTGCTTGAGTAGTGGATGAGAGAAGAGGGGAGGTTCTGTGTTATAATGAGCTGAAATGGTTGAGACGTGAATTTTTATTGGGGAAAAAGACAGGCCCTTTTACCTCAGTTAAGTATTGTAAAATCTGAGGTAAATTGGGCATTGCTGTGCTCATCCCTTGAGAATGGTTCCAGGCACAGAATCTTTTCCATTTTTCAGCATAAGATTTTCTAGTACTAGGCCTCCTTGTCTCTAAAATGATATTCATCACTGGTTTACTGAGGGATGGTAAAGGAGAGATTAGGTAATTAGCCAGGCTGCTAGGTTCAGTGCTTGAAGCTGAGGGCGCAGAATCTGGTTCTCCTGCTGAGACAGCAAGGTAGGAGTCTGAGGCAGGTGCCATGGGGCCCATAATGACACACTGCACAGGAGAGGGTACCAGTGTTGGCGTGGCCAGTCTGGTGCAATCAAAATCGTCCTTGGTTTGTCTTGATCTTTAGTAGTACTTTGGAGAGCAGAGGCCGAGGAGGAAAGGCATAAACTGTTAGGTTTTTCCAGCTGAAAGGCAGGGAATTAACTTTCCAAGCTTGTCTGTGGGGAGTCCTTGTGCAAAATTTTTCCAATTGATAGTTCTGGGGGGAGGCAAACAGGTCTATATCTGAGCTCCCCCATTTGCTTGTCAACATGCTGAAAATCCTTGGCTCCAGTTTCCACTCATGTGGGTCCATGAGATTTCTGCTTAGTCCGTCTGCCAGTGTGTTTAGTTTTTCTGGCAGGAACTGAACTTGTAGATGCACTTGGTAGCTCAAGGCTGTGTTTCACAATACCATGGCTAGTCTGCACCATGAACTGGCTAGTAGCTAGTGACGCTATGAATTGTCTTTTCTGAGTACTAGGAAAAGTCTCGAGTAGAAACCTTGTCCCTTTTCCTCTTCTAGTACCAACTGAATAGCCCCTATGCTTAAGAGAGAGAGTACTTGCTTTTGGGCCTCTGCCCACTGACTTAGAGGTAGATCCGACCAACCGCTTGGAGTTGGTAACGTGTAGAAGTGAAATATGTATCCTTGGGACACTGTATTTAAAACCCATTTGTCCTGGGTAATGAGTCCCCAGTTCTTTGCATGAAGTGCAATCTTTCCCCCCAAAGGGGCAGTCTGTTGAGAAGTTCTTGGAAGTTTTAAAAAGAAGTCACTGAGACAGTTTACCATAGGAGGGAGTTTATTACTCCCAGATTTGGAAGTGGAGGTCCCCCACTGCTTAGTCCAGTACGTACCCTGGGACTGAAGCCTGGATCCTCTGTTGGATCTGGGTTTGGACTGAGAAGGTCTGGAAGAGGCAGGAAAGGACAAATTCTTAGAAGGCCAATGCCTACTAAATCTCGGAGGTTGTACTTGTAAAAAAATCTTTAACGGTTTGCATAGATTTAGCTTTTTCCTCCATCTTTTTAAGAAATTCTTCTGCCTTGTTGCCAAACAGGCGGTCCTGATTTAAGGGAGCATCCAGTAATTTCACTTTAACATAATCTGGCAAGGATTGCTCCTTAAGCCAAGCATGCCTTCTAAGTACAGACCCAGTTACAGCAGCCCTGCAAGATGCCTCTAGTGAATCAAAACCACACTGCAACGTATGTTTACCAACTTGTTCAGCAGAATGCATTAAATCCTGTAAATCCTTACTGTCAGCACAATCAGGAATCAACATAATTTTCTGTTTAAGCAATCCAATAATATGCTGCTGATACTTTAACATATGAAACTGGCAATTCAAGGCCCTAATGGCCAAGGTTGCAGAAGTGTATAACTTCTTACCCCATCTATCCAGCGTCCTGGAGTCTCTATCAGAGGGGGTAGGATTTTTGGCAGTAGAAGCTTTAATGCCCTTGGGTCCCTGTGAAATGGTTTCAGGATCCGCAGTAGGAATTTTGAAAAGGAACTTGGGAGAATCAGGAACCCTGTAATATCTATCAGGTTTTATGGGAGCAGGAGGTAAAGAGTCAGGGGCCATGCTAGATTTCGAAAAGGCATCATCAACAATGTCCCATACAGGAGGTATAGCTAAAGGCTTGTAAGAAATTCCCAAGCCTCTTTTTAGAATCAGAGAAATCCTGACTTTTCCAGTGTAAATGCTCCCTGAGAGTATGCAAGGTTTCACCAAAAAAGAAGTCCTCTGGGGGAGAAGCAGAGGGAATAGAGTTCTCGGCATCAGAATCCTCATAGGTAGATAAGGGTAAATCCTGGTCATCAGAGGAAACAGAAATTTCAGAATCCTGGTCATAAGTATCATAAGCAAATTCAGTCCTAGGTCTCTTAGAGGGGAAAGGTTGGTTTCCCCTGAATAAAGTAATAGTTCTCAGTCATTCTTATAATTTGTTTTTTAGGCATAGAGGCCTGACCATGTGGTTTGGGTGTCAGTTTTCTAGGCATGGTTCGAGTTTTAGGCCTTGAAGAAGAAGATGGCATCAGTTTAATATTTAAGTCCGTAGGACTGAATACACCCTCAAAAGCTGGTGCCTGCACAGTGGCTCCGGACTCATCCAAGGTAGAGACATCCACAGAGGTTCCACAGTTGAAGCATCTTGCGGCATATCAGACTCCGAATGGGTCTCAGTAGAGGCCTGCGAATCTGAAGTAACGGATAACAGGGGCTGCAAAAGCGCCTCACTGAGTACAGGTGAACTGGGCGGCCTGTCTCTGTCTTTATCTTTGCATTTCTTCGGAAAGTCGGTAGTCGGATGGCTTACTGAAGACATATCAGGATAAATGAACCAAGCACCAAAAAATTTAGAAGTGCAAATATACCGATGATGGATAGTTTGTGGTTTAAATAAGGCACAAAACTGACAGCGAGGAACGTCGTGGTCAGGGCCTAGGCAAGGAATACAGTACGAATGAAAACCTTTGTGAGGTATTTGCTTTCCACAAGAAATGCAATTATTTAATTTTACTGACATCGGTTTAGAGCAAGAAAAAGCTTCCCCAACGGGGTACTTAGCTTTTAGTTGAAGACTTCTGTTCTGAAACTCGAAAATGAAATTTCAGGAGTCGGCCGACCGGCACTTGCGAACTGCTTGTGCTTCGGGCACCGCACGGCAAGAAAGACTGATGTAATGACGTCGGCTGTATGTTTTTTACCCCTGACGACCTGACGTCACGGAAGAAGAGACAGCAACCGACGGAGGACCCAAGACTTTGTTAATCAGGCCGACTGAGGGCTACCTGCAAGCAGATAACTCAAATGTAATGACTGCAACAGTGAAACATGAAGAACATCATGGTGAATGTATTTTTCCTTGTCTGCTGAACAGCTGTTTCAGTTTTAGCATTTTTACCATAATCAAGAATATGCATAATGAATGAGTTAATGGGCTCTGAATGGATCTCTCAAGTTTACTCTCTCTTTGGCTCAAATTTATCTCCAAAACCTGGGGAGATTTTGAGAGAAAAGGTGTTGAATTGCACTTAATAATGCATGTCAAATGCACCTCGTTATAGGGAAAGTTCCTCCTTTGGGCTCATTCTTTCAAAGTCTGTGGCACATGCAGCATTAGGAAGTTTTTTTTAATATGTAACCAAAACAAAGTAACAAAACCAAGAAACAAAATGTTACGTCAGGAAACTGAAGATGACCAAAGATTAGAAATACAGAACTTTAATCCACAAAGCTTCACAAAAAGTTAAAAGATAAGTGCTTTTTTTCACTTACAATACATTTTTAAGATCAGCTGTTCCATATGGAGGCTTGGTTGCCATTTAGTTATCTCACTAGATGGTTTAAGGAACAAAAATGCTTGTCTTTATTTCTTACCTGTACTTCTAATCTGCCCATCTGAGTTTCCTGCCGTAACATTTCGTTTCTATTTTTTTTATTCCAGGTTATACAGAGCTGGGGAGATACCTCAGTTTTAATTCCAGGTTATACAGAGCTGGGGAGATACCTCAGTTTTAATTCCAGGTTATACAGAGCTGGGGAGATACCTCCGTTTTAATTCCAGGTTATACAGAGCTGGGGAGATACCTCAGTTTTAATTCCAGGTTATACAGAGCTGGGGAGATACCTCAGTTTTAATTCCAGGTTATACGAGCTGGGGAGATACCTCAGTTTTAATTCCAGGTTATACAGAGCTGGGGCGATACCTCAGTTTTAATTCCAGGTTATACAGAGCTGGGGAGATACCTCAGTTTGAATTCCAGGTTATACAGAGCTGGGGAGATACCTCAGTTTGAATTCCAGGTTATACAGAGCTGGGGAGATACCTCAGTTTTAATTCCAGGTTATACAGAGCTGGGGAGATACCTCAGTTTTAATTCCAGGTTATACAGAGTTGGGGAGATACCTCAGTTTTATATGTGCTCATTGAGCTGCTCTTAAGCGGTTTCCATCTGTACAACTTTGCAACAGTCACCTGCAACACAGACACTTACGCTAGGCAGCCAGTCCTGGTAGATAAGTAAAACTGGAATCTAACAGCCAAAATTTTCATGAGACAAATGGCATTAACTATTTAGCCCATTTAAAGCTTTCCAAGTAAAATAAGCCAATGACAGATTCTATTTTTCAAGGGCAGAAAGCCACAACTCCATTGTGATTTTTTTTTTTTTTTAAATCTTGCTATGTGTCAGGACCTGAAGCTAGATGACATCCTCTGCCCGGAAGTCTGTCTTTTGAGTAGTACAGTATGACAGTGTGGTATTAAGGCATGGAGAGTGCATTTTGCTTTCAAATTTTGATATGCATTAGAGTTTGCCATCATTGGGAAGTGTAATGTGGTGATGCTGTATCTATTGATAAATTACTTCAGAGTTCCTTCTGACTGCCCTGCTGTAAATAATTGGACGAACTTTAAGTATTTGTAATCAGTCTCTGCGGCCTGCTATAGTTGTTAACTGAGGTAAACACAGTAACATTCTATTATTCGGCTGATCACTGGTATGACTTGTGACAGTCACAGTAGCTTTTCTACTCTCCTATCTTGTATTAAAATCATAACGTAATACTTTCAAAACTTGATTAAAGATTTTTCAGAGTACACTTCATAGACTGTCTTGAAGACTTTGTCTATGAAGTGTGCTCTCAAAAATCTTTAAGAAGTAGATGTATATGTTGTTCTTTGCTTTTAATAGCATTGACAAGTGAATGTATTTATATCCCGAATGTAAGATTAAGTGGTAGGTTAAGTTTCTTTTAAGTTATCAGGGTGCTAAATTTTGTCTGCACTGTCCTTGATATTTCTGCCAATCTAGTGGTCCCTCGTAACTTTTTTTTATTCGTTCAGTTTAAGTATCTAAATTGTGTTCTTAGTGCTTGGATGTTGACATTTTTGTAACACACACTAGGTTAAATTATAATTTGTAAACTGTGACTCCACTTTTTTTTTTTTTTTTTTTTTTAACTTGAGCCATGTAAATAGGTTACAAGGGTATTACTTTCAAATCTGTATTAGTGTTAGCGCAGGCTGAGTCATACACCTCTAAATCTCTCAGAGCAAGAAATCTGGACAAACCCAAAAATAATGGTGGGACAAAGGCTCAAAATAGGGACATATTTTAAATATTGCACCTGTAAACTCAGACAGTTGCTAGAATAACAGTTTTGCATTATGATTAATTTTACTGAGGGATATGCAGTCTGAAACGCAAATGTCTGCTTTTGTTTATTATTATTATTTAGTGAGTTCAATCTTCATGTTGGTATCCCACAATTCCACTGGAATGGGCAAGGTTATATAATTACGTATGCAAATGTTATGTTAATCGGTGCCCAGATTTTTGGCCAGTTCTACCTACTTTTCATGGGCTTTTGTCCAGATTTTTGATGTTTCCAGCTTGAGAGGTATGAACAACACACTCCATGTGGCCATCTGAAAGAGTATCTTAAGCCCACATGTACCACACTTCTTAAACCTAGCTGGTTTATCTGACATACTGAAACACAGAAGACAAACAGCCTAGTGAAGGAAAAGGGTTTCTAAGTTAGAAACCCTTTTATTTTTTAACACACACACGCACGCACACACACACACACACACACACACACACACACACTTTTTTTTTTTTTTTTACAGAAGAAGGAAAGAGGCAGTAAAGGCAAGGCACAGAAGAAACCATAAAAGAAAATAAATGGACCCATGCAAATAGAATAAAAAGACGGCAGGGAAAAAAGGAGGAAGAACAATTACAACAGGTAGAAAAAATTAGAAGCAAATTGTCAAAAAAAAATCACTCACTAAACCCCAAAGGAGTTCAGACAATCGCAATCCTGATGCTGTTCGAAAATGCAGCAAATGACATCTGGGGGATGAAGGGAGAACAGGGCATTATAGGTAGGGGAGGAGGTCAGATTTTTCCGATCCTGGAGCTATAGTATGCGGCCGAGTTGAATCCGATGTCAGATCCAAACCCACAGACTGAAGATCAAATAAAAAACAACTTCAGATCAAATATTTCCCATTAAGCACTGGTCATGCCCAAAAAGGGTACAAGGTTTGATTCCTTACATGTCCATTTGTCAACTGTGTGACTCTGAGCAAGTCACTAAACCAGACAGATCTCTCAGGTTGTTCCAGAAAAGGGAAACTTTTGTCCAATGTGCTTACCAGGTTAACAAATAGATGAAAAGTTCTCAAGTCAGCAAATGATTGAACAAATGAATGAATGGATCTGAACAAACAAATAAATAAAGGTGAAGGCATTCTCAAATTTCTAGGACCACAGGCAACCAGAGATGTCAAGCTGAAGTCAACATAGCAAAGATAATTCTGTTTATATCCAAGGATTACATGGCTGAATTACAGGTCTGCAAGGCTTAAGATTAGAACCATCACCCATGCTAACTTCCCTAGTCCACTGAACCACACAGGCCGCCAAAATATTACATTAATTTATAGACATTTTCTGCCTGTTATGGACTCGAACCCAGGACCTACTACACATAAGACCATAACTCTACCCATGTAGCTAGTTGGATGTTTAAATGTGTTTTCCTTCAGCATGTATAACAAGCGTTTTGCAAACAGTATGAGCTTTAAGTGGGAATGACTGCATACCTTACCCAAGGGCGAGTGTGTGTGTGTGCGTGTGTGTAAGAGACGTTTCATGGACAAGACACAGTTTGTCCTTAAGAACTGAAGTGCTGACCCTTTGTAACCAGATGCAGAACAAAAGGAACATTTGGGGAAAATTGAAGTGGGACAGAGAGTCTGCTCCTATAAAGCTATTATACTGATATTTGTAACAAAGGTGTACAACAAGGACAACTCGACAAACTGGTGTCACTTACTATGTTAACTAAGCAAGATGACTATAAAAGGCAGTACAAATAGTAGAAAGAATACCTGGGATGTGACTGAGGATGGCAGATCTGGCTACTTGGCACAGGATGGCAGTTAGTCTGGTGGATCCTGTGACTCCATGCAGTGTAAACTGGATTTCGCATAATAGCTGTTCTTGCTGGACATGGTGCAAGATTCCTGGGCACATTTCCTGCAAAACAAGAAAAGTTATATAAACTGATGACATAAAGTACAGTTGTGTACACTTAGCATAAATGTAGATGTTCACGTGTATTCACTGTTGCAGTCATTACATTTGGGTAATCTGCTGGCAGGTTGCCCTCAGTCAGCCTGATTAACAAAGTCTTGGGTCCTGCGTCGGTTGCTGTCCCTTCTTCCATGACGTCAGGTCATCAGGGGTATAAAACATGCAGCCGATGCCATTACATCAGTTTTTCTTGGCCCAGATGTCAGGTGCCCCCCAAACGGGGAGCAAATAAAATTAAAAACACAAAAAATATGCCTCCAATCCCAAAAGCAAATACACCAACAGGGCTTTTAAGCATACTGAAAGAAAGTAGAGGTATAGCCAGAGAAAAATAGGGGGCTGGAGGGAGGGTAACCAGGACTGCAACAGTGAATACACTCGAACATCTACATTTATGGTAAGTGTACACAACTGTACTATGTTCTTCGTGTTTCACTGTTGCAGTCATTACATTTGGGTAGATTCCCAAAGCTATGGTTGGGTGGAGGGAATTATACAGCATTAGGACCAGCTATAAGGCCCTGCAGGACAGCAGTGGCAAAGACAGATCTGGATTTAGAGAAAAGTGGTAAATGGTAATGTTTGGTGAACGTATGAACTGAGCTCCAGGTAGCAGCTTCTAGAATGTCCCTGGTAGGAACACCTCTGAGAAAGGCTGTAGAAGTAGATGCAGCCCTGGTGGAATGGGATCGGATCCCCTAGGGGATAGTTTTTCCATGGTGCATATAGCAGAAAAGTACAGTTTTGTACCTACCATAAATGTAGATGTCCGAACTGGATAGCATCTGCAGTCATAACAAGTGGGTTGTCCTGTCGTCAGGCAGCCCTGCAGTCGGCCGGATTCCAAAGTCCGGGTCCGGCTTCGGCTGATGTCGCACTCCACCCGACGTCATCTCTGCTGGTCTTCGGGTATAAAAGCATCAGCCGACGCCATTTTCCTCAGTGTTTCTTGCCCCAGATGCCAGTAGCCCTCTTGCAGGGTAAAATTTGGATAGATGCCAATGTTTCCAAATAGATAGAGGTAAACACAACAATAAGCATATATGTACATATATACAAACAAATACACCATAAAGACTCCCCAACAGCTAGCTATTAGGAGGGTAAACACCCTAGGAGTACCACAGAGGGAAGGAGGGAGGGTAATCCTGACTGCAGATGCTATCCAGTTCGGACATCTACATTTATGGTAGGTACAAAACTGTACTATGTCCTTCATGGATGCATCTGCAGTCATAACAAGTGGGTAGAATACCATAGCCAACTAGGGAGGAGGATAAAGGTAGATTATGGTGTGTTTAAGATCCCTTGCAGTACAGCAGTGGCAAACCCTGCTCGGGATCTGGAATAAAGAGGCAAATTATAATGCTTGGCAAATGTATGCACGGAGGTCCAAGTAGCCGCCTCAATAATGTCTTTGGTTGCCACTCCTCGTAAGAAGGCTGTGGTAGTGGCTGTTGCCCTTGTAGAATGAGGTCTTATGTTCTGTGGAATTGGTTTTCCATGGAAGGAGTAACAGTATCGTATGCAATTTCCTATCCATTTGGAGATTGTCTGTTTGGAAATAGCTTTTCCTTCCCTTCCTGTTGCATAGGCTACAAAGGTTGGTCAGGCTTTCTGCTATTGTTTGTTCTGTCCAAGTAGTAGCGTACCTGTCTATGTACATCCAAGGTATGCAGTATTCTTTCCCTCTGTTTTGTGGGTTGGGAAAGAAGGAAGGTAGGTGGATTGCCTGGTTTAAAGATACTCTGGATACCACCTTAGGCATAAATGTAGGATTAGTCCTCAAGGACACTCTATCTTGGTGGAAGATTAGGAAGGGTTGCACTGCCATTAAGGCCTGTAGTTCTGAAACCCTCCTTGCTGAAGTAATTGCCAGTAGGAAAGCAGTTTTCCATGACAGGTGTTGTAGGTCTGCTGTTGCTGCTGGTTCAAAGGGTGCTAGTGTCAACTTTTCTAGCACAAAGTTTAAGTCCCAAGCTGGTAATGGTGGTTTCCTGGGAGGTTTTACATTCTTGATTCCTCTGAGGAACTGCCTGAGCAAAGGGTGCGAAAAACAGGAGGATCAAAGCTGTATTCTGCTGAAATAGCTGATGCATGTATCTTGATGGAGGAGTAGGACAGGCCTGAATGAAGAAGTTCGCCAGATACTCCAGAATGTTAGGCATATCTATGTTTGACACATCTTTTCCTCTTCGGTACTCCAAATGACAAACCTTTTCCATTTTCCAGCATAGTTCTTTCTTGTTGAAGGTCTGCGTGCTTCAAGAATAATGTCTTTAACTCTTTGGGAAAGTTCTGGATTAGCTGCTGCTATGTGATGTTCCATGCAGTCAGTTGCAGCGTTTTTAGGTTTGGATGTATGATGCTGTAGTTGTTCTGAGTTAACATCAAAGGCATCAGGGTATTGGCCACATGTTGTTCGAGACATGCTCTTCAGTAGTGGGTACCAGTGTTGTCTTGGCCAGTTTGGGGCTATCAGGATTATCCTTGGACGTTCTTCCTTGATTTTTAGTAGTACCTTGTGTATCAGAGGAAGAGGAGGGAATGCATATGCTGTTAGGCCTTTCCAGTTGAAGGAGAGTGAGTCCACTTTCCATGCTAGTGGGTGGAATGTCCTCGTGCAGAATTTTCGAGCTGGTGATTGAGAGGTGATGCGAATAGGTCTATCTGTGGCATTCCCCATTTCTTTGAGATGGTCTTGAAGATGTCCGGTGCAGCTTCCATTCGTGGGCATCGAAGTGGTTCTGCTTAGTATGTCTGCTAGAGTATTGTCTTTCCCGGTACAAATATTGCCTGTAACTGAATGTTGTAGCTGAGTGCCAGGGTCCACAGCTCCAAGGTCATTCTGCATAGGGGTATGAATGAGTGCCTCCCTGTTTGTTGATGTACCACATGACTGTGGTGTTGTCTGTCCTTATCATCAACTGGCCCTCTTTGAGGAAAGGTTTGAACTTTTGGATTGCCAGTTTTACTGCCAGCATTTCTTTTAGATTGATGTGCAGGTGAATTTGATCCTGTGTCCACAATCCTTGCACGCATTTGTCCAGCATGTGGGCCCCCTATCCTAGGTCTGAAGCGCCTGTTGTGATGGTCTGGCTTGGTTGACATCTGCGGAAGGGCAGGCCTGGGTTTGACTGGCATGCCTGAGCCCACCATAGGAACTCCTGTTTTAAGCATGGAATTAGTGGGATTTCTGTTTCTAGACTGTGTCTGTGTTGGGACCATAAATTCTTTAGGTACCACTGTAGTTTCCTCATATGTAGTCTGGCAAATGGGACCAAGATTATGCATGATGCCATGAAGCCCAAGGCCTGTAGAAATTTTCTTGCTGTTAACTTGTTCAGTTTTGTTAGTGCCAAGAAGTAAAGAGGAAGTTCTTTTGTTTTTCTGTAGTCAGGAATGCCATTTGTTGTACTGTGTCCAATTCCGCCCAAGAATGTCCTTGTTTGGGATGGTATCAGCCTTGACTTTTGTAAATTGACTGTGTATCCCAGTCCTTGTAGCAAGTAAATGACCCTTTGTAAATCTGTTGTCAGCTTGCTTTTGTTGTCCCTTGTAGCAGGCAGTCGTCCAGGTATGGGTAAATTTGAATTCCTGTAGTCTGCAATGGGCGATTACTGATGCCAGGCATTTTGTGAATACTCTGGGCAGTAGATAAGCCAAAGGGCAATGCTGAGAATTGATAGTGCTCTGATCCTGCAAGAAATCTGAGGTATCTTCTGCAGATTGGTCGAATTGGGACGTGCAGGTATGCCTCCTTGAGATCTAGAGTTACCAGCCAAGACTCCTTGCCCAGCATGGGAAGAAGTTGCTGTAGGGTCAGCATTTTGAATTTTGGGACAATGATGTATGTATTTAAGGTGGACAGGTCGAGAATTGGTCTCCAACTTTTTCCTTTCTTGGAACTAGGAATAGTCTGGAGTAGAACCCTTTCCTTGTTCTGCTGTTGGCACTCTTTCCACAGCTCTCATGTTTGCTAACTCCATTATCTGGCGTAGAGCCTCTGTTTTTGATTTGGAGGTAGATTTGGCATTCCTCTTTTGACTGGTAAAGTGTGGAAGTGAAACCGTAACCTTGATCTATGGTTTGTAAAATCCACTTGTCTTTTGTTATGTAGTGCCAGTTCTTTGAAAATAAGGTTAACTTTCCGCCTAGAGGAGCTGCTATTTGTTCCCTGGTAGGCGGATTAAGGATTAAGTCACTGTGGTTGTGCTGATGTAGTGGCAGTGGCTGTGTCTGTGCCTCTGTTGTTACCTTGCCACTGTCGTCCTCTGTAGGCACCTCCTCTGGATTGGTTTCTGCCTCTGGAACGTCTATTCATGCCCCTTTGAAATTTTGCGGAGTCAGGAAAGGACCAATTTTGGCAGGCCAGTTCCTGCTAAACCTTGGGGTTGGACCTGCAGGAAATCTTTAACAGTTTGAACAGATTTTGCCTTTTCTTCCATTTTCTTCATAACCTGCTGGGCAGGTGTACCAAACAAACTTGTCTTGTCCATAGGAGCATCTAGCAACTTTGCTTTAACATGATCCGGTAAAGCTTGTTCCTTTAGCCATGCATGTCTTCTTATCACTGTGCCTGTCATGGCTGATCTAAATGAAGCCTCCAGTGCATCATAGCCACATTTTAAGGAATGGTTGCTAACCTGTTGTATGTTATTTACCATCTCTAATACATATTTCTTATCAAGAGATTCATCAGTAGTTAGCTTTTTAGTTAACTGATCAAGCATAAACTCTTGGTATTGTATCATGTGAAACTGACAGTTTAAAGCTCTAGCTGAGAGAGTAGCTGAAGTGTAGACCTTTTACCCCATCTGTCTAGTGACCTTGCTTCCCTTTCAGAAGGAATAGGGTTTTTAGCTGTGGTTGCGGCTACTGCCTTGGGACCCTGGGATATAGTTGCTGGGTCTGCAAGAGGGGCCTTGTAAAGGTGGTGATGAGTATCTGGCACCCTGTAAAATCTGTCTGGTTTGGCAGGGGCTGGGGGTAAAGAATCTGGAGCGGAGCAAACATCATTGAAAGCATCATCCACCACAGAGAGAACAGGAGGTATAGCTAAGGGCCTGTGCTGTGGGAGGTGCAGAAAAGTCCTAAGTCTTTTTCTGGAGTCTGAAAAATCCTGTTGCTGCCATTGGAACTGTTCTCGCATGGCATGCAAGGTTTCTCCAAAGGAGAATTCTTCTGGTGGGGAAGCAGCTGGAATGGATTCTTCAGCATCAGAATCTTCAAAATTGGAAAAGGGAGCCTCAGGCTGGTCAGTTATGTCTGATTCATGAGCAGAATCATCAGAAGACACTGGCTCAGGGGGCTCTGCCCTAGGTCTCTTCTCTGGGGGCTGAGAGGCCCTGTCTGGGTGAGATTGAGATCCTCTAATTAAAGAAATTAAATCTTCTGCCAAAGAAAGCATTTGAGAACTAGAAGAGGGCCTGGAAGAGGGGGGTTTAACAGGCACTGATTTAGTAGTCTTGGCTGCTTTAGCCCTGGCGAAGGCCTTAATGGACATGGCTGCTGGAGGCCTAGCAGCACCACGTGCTGGGGTAGAGACATCCAAGGGGATGGTGTCTGATAAGTCAACCACCGTAGTGGGTAAAATTTCTGAGGTCGATTCAAGAATTGTAGCAGGGCCTCAGTTGTAAGAATAGGTTCAGCTGTACTTTGAGCAGTTTTCGGTTTCGCCGAAACCGAGACACTCATGTTTGCTTTGCCGTGGTTTCAGCCTAAACCGCTGGACCGCGAGTGTCGGTCTTTATCTTTGCGTTTTTGGGGTAGTCGGAGGATCCGACGGCATAATGTACGCAAAATCAGTACCGAAAAACTGTTCTGCAAACTCCGACCGACGCCTAAGCGTTCGTCGGTTGAAAGAGGCACAGGCCGAACAGGCTGCTACGTCGTGGGCTGGGCCTAAACAAGGCAGACAGTAAGAGTGGAAATCTTTATGAGGTATTTGTTTCCCACAGGTTAAACAATTGTTAACTTTTTCTGACATCGGCTGAGGCAAGAAAGAGTCCCCAACGGGGTACTTAGCTTTAGAAGTCTTCGAAGTAGTATTCGGTAGAAGTAATCTCTGGATCCGACCGACCGGCACTTGCGAACAGCTTCTGCTTGGCCACGCGCAAGAAAGACTGGGGAAAATGGCGTCGGCTGATGCTTTTATACCCGAAGACCAGCAGAGATGACGTCGGGTGGAGTGCGACATCAGCCGAAGCCGGACCCGGACTTTGGAATCCGGCCGACTGCAGGGCTGCCTGACGACAGGACAACCCACTTGTTATGACTGCAGATGCATCCATGAAGGACATCTAATACAATGTCTTATCCATTTGGAAATGGTTTGCTTTGAAATAGCCTTTCCCTCTGCCCCTGCAGCAAATGCCACCAGCAGCTGTTCAGATTTTCTTTGAGATTTTGTCCTGTTTAAGTAAAATCTAAGTTGTCTGTGTACATCCAATGAATGCAGAATCCGCTCTCCCTTGTTCTGTGGATTGGGAAAGAAAGTTGGCAAATGAATGGTCTGATTAAGAGTCACACTGGATACCACCTTAGGCATGAAGGATGGATTGGTCCTGAGAGATACCCTGTTCGCATCAAAAATGATGAAAGGCTCCACTGCCATAAGAGCCTGTAATTCGGAAATCCTTCTAGCTGAAGTGACTGCTAAAAGGAAAGCTGTTTTCCAGGAGATAAATTTTAAGTCTGCAGTAGCAGCTGGCTCGAAAGGAGGGAGAGTGAGCTTTTCCAATACAAAATTGAGGTCCCAGGCAGGGGTTGGAGCTCTCCTGGGTGGTCTTAAGTTTTTGGCCCCTCTGAGATACTGACTTAGCAGAGGATGAGAGAAGAGAGGAGGTTCTGTGTTGTAATGAGCTGAAATGGCTGAGGCATGGATTTTTATGGAAGAAAAGGACAGGCCCTTGTGAAGCATCTCAGTTAAGTATTGTAAAATCTGAGGAATGTTGGGCACTGCTGTGCTTATCCCTTGAGATTGATTCCAGGCACAGAATCTTTTCCATTTGTCAGCATAAGATTTTCTAGTACTAGGCCTTCTCTTCTCCAAAATGACATCCATCACAGGTTTGCTGAGGGATGCAAAGGGTGAATTTAGGTGATTAGCCATACTGCAAGATTGAAAGTTTGAAGCTGTGTGTGCAGAATTTGGTTGTACTGTTGAGACAGTAAGTAAGGTGTCTGAGGCAGGTGCCACAGTGGAAGGTGTGACACATTGCGCAGGATTGGGTACCAGTGTTGGTGAGGCCAGTCTGGAGCAATCAAAATCATTTTTGGTTTGTCCTGTTTGACTTTTAGTAGAACGTTGGAGAGCAGAGGCAGAGGGGGAAAGGCATAGACTGATAGGTTTTTCCAGCTGAATGATAAGAGCATCCACTTTCCAGGCTTTTTTGTGATGAGTTTTTGTGCAAAATTTGTCCAACTGATAGTTCTGGGGTGAGGCAAAAAGATCTATGTCTGGACTCCCCCATTTGCGAGTCAACATGTTGAAAATCCATGGTTCCAGTTTCCATTCGTGTGGGTCCATGAGATTTCTGCTTAGTTCGTTTGCCAGAGTATTCAGCTTTCCTGGCAGGAATTGAGTTTGTAGTTGTATTTGACAGATCAAGGCCGTGTTCCACAATGCCATGGCTAGTCTGCAAAGGGGGTAGGAGTGTGTACCCCCCTGCTTGTTTATGTACCACAAAACTGTGGTGTTGTCTGTCTTTATCATTAATTGGCCTGGATGAAGGTAGTCCTTGAAGGCTGTCAGTGCATTCTGTACAGCTAGCATTTCTTTTTGATTGATATGAAGGTGCATTTGATTTGGGCTCCATTAGCCCTGAATGCAGTTCCCTGCCAGATGTGCCCCCAAAGCATAGTCTGATATGTCTGTAGTTAGGGTTTGGGCAGCAGTGGGTGGTGTGAATGACAGTCCCTTGTTGTGGTGGCAGGCCTCTGCCCACCGTAGGAACTCTAGTTGCAGGCAAGGTATGATTGGAATCATTGTTTCCAGGCTGTGACAATGTTGACTCCATAAACTTTTTAAGTACCACTGAAGTTTCCTCATATGCAGTCTTGCATATGGAATTAGGAGAATGTAGGAGGCCATAAACCCCAAGGCTTGTAGTATTTGCCTTGCCGAAAGCAGGGTTTTTGTGGCCACCTGTTTGAAGTAAGTCACCAAATGAATTTGCTTCTCTGGCATAAGGAAAGCCATCTGGGCAGTTGTATTCAAGCTTGCACCCAGGAATGTAATTTTTTGAGAGGGTACCAGTTGTGATTTATTTTCGTTTATAGTGTACCCTACACAAGTTAGAACCATTTTTTACAAACGCCAGATGGTTTAAAAGAGTGTCCTTGTTTTCTGCCTGAATTAGACAATCGTCCAGGTATGGATATATTTGAATATTTCTTTGCCTGCAAAATGCAATTACTGGAGCCAGGCACTTTGTAAAGACCCTGGGAGCAGTAGATAAGCCAAAGGGCAGTACAGAGAACTGGTAATGCAAGTAGCCTGCTTTGAAGTGGCGGTATCTTCTGCAAGATTCCCTGATTGGGATATGCAGGTAAGCCTCTTTTAAATCTAGAGTTGCCAAACAGGCATCTTTGCCTTGCATAGGAAGTAACTGGTGAAGAGTCAGCATCTTGAATTTTGGAATGTTCAGAAAGGTGTTTAGAGTAGATAAGTCCAGAATTGGACGCCATGATTTGTCTTTTCTGGGTACCAGGAAAAGTCTTGAATAGAAACCTTGTCCCTTTTCCTCTTCTGGTACTGGTTGAATATGATCATGAGGGGAAGTACTTGTTTCTGGGCCTCTGCTCACTGATTTGGGGGCAGGGCTGGCCATCCTTTTGGAATTGGCAACGTGTGGAAATGAAATATGTATCCCTGGGATACTATATTTAAAACCCATTTGTCCTGGGTTATAAGTTGCCAGTTTCTTGCATGAAAAGCCAGTTATCCCTCCAAAGGGGCGGCTAAAAGGTAAGTGCTTGGTAAGTGTAAAGGTAAGTCATTGAAACTGCTTACCATAGGGAGGTGTCTTGTTGTTTCCAGATTTGGAAGAGGAGGCACCCCATTGTTTTGTTCTGAAAGTCCCTTGCGACTGAAACCTGGAGCCTTTGGAATGCTTGGGTTTGACTTGAGTGGCTCTTGAAGGAACTGGAAAGGACCAGTTCTTAGT
Source organism: Protopterus annectens (assembly GCF_019279795.1). NCBI lineage: Eukaryota > Metazoa > Chordata > Ceratodontiformes > Protopteridae > Protopterus > Protopterus annectens. Next base: position 51,643,773 of record NC_056748.1, on the reverse strand, counting down.
AGGCCAGTGCCTACTAAATCTTGGAGGTTGCACTTATAAGAAATCTTTCACAGTTTGCATAGATTTAGCTTTATCTTCCATCTTTTTTAAAACTTCTTCAGCCTTATTACCAAAGAGATGGTTCTGTTGTAAAGGAGCATCCAACAATTTCGCTTTAACATGATCAGGCAGATTTTGCTCTTTGAGCCAAGCATGCCTTCTTAGCACAGACCCAGTTACAGCAGCCCTGCAAGAGGCCTCCAAAGAATCAAAAGGTACAGTTTTGTACCTAGCAAAAGTGTCCCCCTGCGCGTAGGGAGCTGCCCGGCTCTCCGTGAATCAGCCAAAAAGAAAAAGTAAGCCAGCAGCAAGTAGACTAAGTTGAAGCAAAAAGTAGTTTAATAAAAACTACACAAATAACATTATAGCATCCTTACACAAACCGGTTTCGGCCTGGATTTTAAACCTAGCCTTCTTCAGTGTACAACAAGGAGGCTTGTAAAAGTTGCTGTATTTAAACAAGTAGAGCCATCCTGATTGGTTCAAAGATTATTAGACATATGCTGATAAATAATCAGAAAAAATTAATGAAAATTAATGCATTCAAATATATTAAGGACCAGAAAATAAAAATCACCATATATATATGTATATTTATACTTATATATGTATTCTATTAAGTATATCTAGGTATTAAAACACCAAATATACAGCATCAAATATGCAACAAGGATATATCTGTTTATTTATAGACATTCATTTAACCCTGGATTGAATAGTGCACCCAATTTTGTTATCCATTTCTTTTCTTTTAAATCAAGTTTTTTATGCCAACCGCTCTTATTGGTTCTATCACCAATAATTTTATCAATAATAGTAAAATGGCACTGCACAATTTCATTTTACTATTATTGATAAAATTATTGGTGAAAAGAAATGGGTAACAAAATTGGGTGCAAGCCTCCTTGTTGTACACTGAAGAAGGCTAGGTTTAAAATCCAGGCCGAAACCGGTTTGTGTAAGGATGCTATAATGTTATTTGTGTAGTTTTTATTAAACTACTTTTTGCTTCAACTTAGTCTACTTGCTGCTGGCTTACTTTTTCTTTTTTACAGTTTTGTACCTACCATAAATGTAGATGTTCGAGTGCTAATACAGCTGCAGTCATAACAGATGGGTTCTCCTGCCATCAGGTGGGTCCTCGGTCGGCCGAATTCCAAAGTCTAGGTCTGGCGTCGGTTGTTGTTGCTTCTTCCCTGACGTCAGTGCGACAGGGGTATAAAAGAACCAGCCGACGCCATTTTCTTCAGTCTTTCTTGCCCCAGATGTCAGGTGCCCCCAGAAGGAAGGCAATACATAAAATAATGTAATAATGCAATGCAATATAATCAAAAAACAGTAGTTGCAAGCAAATACACCATAAAAGAATACCCCTAGAGGGGACGGTGGGAGGGAAACCTGGACTGCAGCTGTATTAGCACTCGAACATCTACATTTATGGTAGGTACAAAACTGTACTATGTTCATCGTGCATACAGCTGCAGTCATAACAGATGGGTAGAATCCCAAAGCTAAGAAAGAGGTGGTAGGCAGTAGGTGGAGCTAGGAGGAGCCAAAATGCCCTGCAAGACTGCAGTGGCAAAGCCTGCTCTAGACTTGGAGTATAATGGTAGGTTGTAGTGCTTAGAGAAGATATGCACAGAACTCCAAGTGGCTGCTTCTAAAATATCCTTGGTAGGAACTCCTCTGAGGAAGGCTGCAGAGGTGGCTGTGGCCCTGGTGGAATGAGTTCTAATGCCTATAGGTACAGCTTTGCCATGAAAGGAATAGCAAAAGCATATGCAGTGGGCTATCCATTTTGAGATGGTCTGTTTGGATATTGACTTTCCTTGAGCTCCTACCGCATAGGCCACAAAAAGCTGTTCTGATTTTCTGAAAGGCTTTGTTCTGTCCAAATAATAACGCAGTTGTCTGTGGATGTCCAAGGAATGCAGTAATCTCTCCCCTTTGTTTTGAGGATTAGGATAAAAAGTAGGTAAATGTATGGCCTGATTTAAAGCTACCCTAGATACCACTTTAGGCATAAAGGACGGGTTGGTACGTAATGAAACTCTGTCCTGATGGAAGATGATGAAAGGCTGGACAGCCATAAGAGCCTGTAGTTCTGAAACTCTACGAGCTGAAGTGATAGCCAGAAGGAAAGCTGTTTTCCAGGACAAATATTGTAAATCTGATGAGGCAGCTGGTTCAAAAGGGGGCAAAGTCAGTTTTTCCAGAATTAAATTAGGATCCCAAGCAGGTATTGGTTGTTTTCTTGGAGGTCTTAAATTCTTAGCCCCTCTGAGGAACTGTCTTAATAGAGGGTGAGAGAATAAAGGTGGATCAGTGCTGTATTCTGCAGAAATGGCTGAGGAATGGATTTTGATGGAGGAGAACGAAAGTCCACTGCTTAGCAGTTCAGCCAAATATTGTAGTATTTGAGCTAAATTCAGTTTTCCAGGGCACTGGCCCTTTTTCTCATTCCAAACACAAAAACGTTTCCATTTTGCAGAGTAAGCTTTTCTAGTTGATGGCCTTCTGGCCTCCAAAATGACATCCTGCACCTCCTTGGAGAGCAGGGCCTGCTTTGATGCTAAGGAATCTTCCATGCGGCTAGATTGAGTGTCTTCAGCTGACTGTGAAGAGTTTTGAAGCTGTGCTGAGTCAGAAGAAGAGGCATTAGAGGCAGGGTCCATGGTGGGGAATGCGTCAGGCTCCTTAGTAGTGGGTACCAGTGTTGCCTTGGCCAGTCCGGAGCAATGAGGATCATCTTTGGTCTGTCTGCTCTGGTCTTCAATAGGACTTTGGGCAGCAGAGGAAGAGGTGGGAAGGCATAAACTGTCATTGATGTCTAACTGAAAGAGAGCGTCCACTCTCCAGGCCTTTGGATGGAAGATCCTTGAGCAGAATTTTGCCAATTGATGATTTTTGTGGGAGGCAAAGAGATCTATGTCTGGCCTTCCCCATTCTTGGATTATTTATGTAAAAACTTTTGGATGCAACTTCCATTCGTGTGGATCTGTCATATTCCTGCTTAGGTTGTCTGCCAGCGTGTTTTCCTTGCCTGGCAAGTACTGTGCTTGTAGCTCCATTTGTAAGTCCATGGCCATGTTCCAAAGTGACATGGCCAGTCTGCATAGGGGATAAGAATGTGTTCCTCCCTGCTTGTTTATGTACCACATAACTGTGGTGTTGTCTGTTCTTATCAATAGCTGACCTGGTTGTAGAAGGTCCTTGAAGGCTGTAATAGCATTTATCACTGCTAGCATTTCTTTTTGATTGATGTGAAGGTGCTTTTCTTTTTGGGTCCATTTGCCCTGAATGCACCGGTCTGTCATGTGCACCCCCCAGGCGTAGTCCGAGGCGTCTGTTGTGATGACTTGATTTGCTTGAGGCTTGCTGAATGGAAGACCTGTGTTCGTTTGGCATGCTTGAACCCACCACAGAAATTCCTTTTGCAGACATGGAATTAGTGGTATCATTGTTTCCAAACTGTGGCTGTGTTGAGACCATATGTTTTTTAGGTACCATTGTAGTTTTCTCATATGCAGCTTTGCACATGGGATAAGTAAGATGCAAGATGCCATGAATCCCAGAGCCTGCAGGATTTTCCTTGCAGTCAGCCTGGTGCAATTTGCCAGTGTTCTGAAATATTGAATTAGTTGCCTCTGCTTCTCTGGCGTGAGGTAGGCCATCTGGGTGTTTGTGTCCAAATTGGCACCCAGGAAAATTATCTTCCGAGAGGGTATTAGTCTTGATTTCTCTTTGTTGACTGTGTATCCTAGAGAGTTTAATAACATTATTACATAAGCCAGATGTTTCAGAAGAATGTGCTTGCTGTCCGCTTGGATCAGGCAGTCGTCCAAATAAGGGTATATTTGTATCCCTTGAAGTCTGCAGTAGGCAATTACTGATGCCAAGCATTTTGTGAATACTCTGGGCGCAGTAGGTAAACCAAAGGGCAATGCAGAGAATTGATAATGTATTGAACCTGCAAGAAATCTGAGGTATCTTCTGCAATTTTGTCTGATTGGGACATGTAGGTATGCCTCCTTGAGGTCCAACGTTACCAGCCAAGACTCCTTGCCCAGCATGGGAAGAAGTTGCTGTAGAGTGAGCATCTTGAATTTTGGTACGAGTAGGAATGTGTTTAGGCTGGAAAGATCCAAAATAGGTCTCCAATCTTTGCCCTTCCTTGGCACCAGAAATAACCTGGAATAAAAACCTTGACCTTGTTCGTGTGTAGGTACCTCTTGAATAGCTTTCATGTTTATAAGATCTGAAATTTGCTTTTGTGCCTCTGCCCTTTGATTGTGTGGCAGGTTTGGCATGCCTTTCATTTTTGGAAGGGTATGAAAATGGAATTTGTAGCCTCTGTTTATAATGTTCAGGATCCATTTGTCCTTTGTGACAATATGCCAATTTTTTGAGAATAGTGCCAGCTTTCCTCCTAAGGGTGCTGCCATTTGAGACCTGGTTGGCAAGCAAAGGGGAAAGTCATTGGTTTTGCTTTCTGAAAGATTGCGAGTTGTCCTCACCACCTCCTTGTGTAGGAGCTTGCCATTGTCTGCCTCTGTACGAGCCTTGTGTTTGTCCTCTGCCCCTCGGTTGCCTGTATCTGCCTCTTTGGGGTCTGTCTGTGGCAGGAAATGACCAGTTTTTGGAAGGCCAATTTCTACTAAAACGAGGGGGTTGAACCTGCAGAAATTCTTTCACAGTTTGCATTGATTTAGCCTTTTCCTCCATTTTCCGTAATACTTCCTCAGCATTTGCCCCAAATAGTACATCCTTTTGAAGAGGGACGTCTAGTAATTTAGCTTTGACATGATCAGGCAAGGCTTGTTCCTTGAGCCAGGCATGCCTACGTATGACTGAGCCTGTAACAGCAGCTCTACATGAGGCCTCTAGAGCATCAAAACCACATTGTAAGGTATGTTTACCCACTTGTTCTGCACTATGCATCAAATCCTGCAACTCCTTCATGTCTGGTTGTTCAGGTTGCGACATTTTACTTTTCAATTGAGATAACAGAAACTGTTGGTATTTTAGCATATGAAACTGACAGTTTAAGGCCCTCATGGATAAGGTAGCCGAGGTATATACCTTTTCCCCACCTTTCTAAGGATCTGGAATCTCTCTCGGAAGGCAATGGGTTTTGGCAATGGAGGCCTTAACTCCCTTGGGCCCCTGTGAGATGGTTTCTAGGTCAGCAGCATGGCTTTTGTATAGAAATTGGTGTGAGTCAGGAACCCTGTAGTACCTGTCAGGCTTAACTGGAGCTGGAGGGAGAGAGTCTGGGTTAAGGCAGGCCTCCGAGTAAACATCATCTAGGATGTCCAGGACAGGAGGTATAGCCAGAGGCCTGTGCTGGGGTAACAAAAGAAATTCCCTGAGCCTTTTCTTGGAATCTGAATAATCCTGGCCTTCCCAGTGGAAATGTTCCCTTAAGGTATGCAGAGTTTCACCAAATGAGTAATCCTCAGGGGGGGATACAGAAGGGATAGATTCCTCTGCATCAGAGTCTTCAAAAGGAGAGTAAGACTGTTCGTGGTAATCAGAGTGCTCTGAAATAATGGAGCCCTGATCAGAGGAGGGGGAATCTTCCTCCACTCTGGGTCTTTTGTCCGGAGGTGGCTGAGAACCTCTGATTAGAGTAATTACATCCTCAGCCATTTTAAGCATCTGTTTCTTAGGCATGGGGCCTGGAGATGGGCCCTGTGAAGCTGGTCTCTTAGGGTGCATGGTAGCTTTAGACTTGGTGAAAGCCTTGATGGAGAAAGAAGAGGAAGGTCTGAAGACACCTTGAGTGGAGATGGACCTGTCCACATTCTGTGTTTCAATGCCAAGCGTGGCTTCGGTATCTGTAGTCAGGGTGTGGGCCGAGGAGCCTGGGACCTCGGGTACAGGAGACACCGCCAAAGATTTGTCGTCGGTAATCAGGGGCTGCGTAGGCGCCTCGCTGAGAACCGGACAACGTGTAGTCGGCTTTGGCGTGGTGTTGGTAGAGGCCGTGGACCTTGAATGTCGGTCCTTGTCTTTGCGTTTTTTTGACAAAACCGGAGTCGGAGTATCCAACGACATAGTACAGTTAAATGCTTTCCCAAAATAATGCTGGGCGAACTCCGCCCGACGCTTAATAGTGCGTTTGTTGAATGTAGCACAAAAGCGACAGACCGAGACGTCGTGGTCTGGGCCTAAACAAGGTATACAGAGGGAATGGAAATCCTTATGCGGTATTTGCTTCCCACAAGAAATACAATTATTAACTTTGTCTGACATCGGTCTGAGGCAAGAAAAGTTTCAACGGGTACTTATCTTTTAAGAAGACTTCGGTTCCAAATTTTTTGTAATCTCAGGAGCTGGCCGACCGGCACTTGCGAACTGCTTCTGCTTCGGGCACCGCGCGGCAAAAAAGACTGAAGAAAATGGCGTTGGCTGGTTCTTTTATACCCCTGTCGCACTGACGTCAGGGAAGAAGCGACGACAACTGACGCCGGACCTAGACTTTGGAATTCGGCCGACCGAGGACCCGCCTGACGGCAGGAGAACCCATCTGTTATGACTGCAGCTGTATGCACGATGAACATCCACATTGCAAAGTATGTTTTCCAACTTGCTCAGCTGAATGCAATAAATCCTGTAAATCTTTGTTTTCCACTCAGTCAGAAATTAACATCATTTTCTGTTTAAGCAGTCCCATGATATGCTGTTGATATTTTAGCATATGAAATTGACAGTTTAAAGCCCTGATTGCCAAGGTTGCAGAAGTGCAAACCTTCTTACCCCATCTATCCAGCGCCCTGGAATCTCTATCAGAAGGGGTAGGATTTTTAGCAGTAGAAGCCTTAATGCCCTTGGGACCCTGAGAAATGGTTTCAGGATCTGCAACAGGATTTTTGAAAAGGAATTTGTAGGAGTCAGGAACCCTGTAGTATCTGTCTGGCTTACAAGGAGGCAGAGAATCAGGAGCCATACTAGATTCTGAAAAAACATCATCAACAATGTCTAGAACAGGAGGTATAGCCAAAGGCCTATGCTGAGGAAGAAGAAGAAAATCCCTAAGTCTCTTTTTAGATTCAGAGAAATCCTGACTTTCCCAGTGGAAATGTTCCCTTAAGGTATGTAAAGTTTCCCCAAAAGAAAAATCCTCAGGGGGAGAAGCAGAAGGAATGGAATCTTCTGCATCAGAGTCCTCATAAGTAGGTATAGACAATTCCTGTTCATTAGAAAAGTCAGAAGAAATAGAATCCTGTTCAGAAGATTCATAATCAATGTTTTGTCTAAGCCTCTTAGAAGGGGGGGGGGGGGTTGGCTACCCCTGATCAGAGTAATTAAATCTTCAGCCATTTTGATCATTTGTTTTTTAGGCATAAGGGCCTATACATGTGGCCCAGGCGTCTGTTATTTAGGCATAGGTCGAGATTTTGGCCTTAGTTTTGAAGATGGCGTCGGTCTAATATACAAATCTGTAGGCCTGAAAACACCCTCAGAAGCCGGTGCCTGCACAGCAGCTCCAGACCCATCCAAGGTAGAGACATCCGCGGGTTCCACAATTGAAGGATCTTGCTGCATACCGGACTTCGAATGGGTCTCAGTAGAGACCTGTGAATCAGAAGTAGTGGGTATCAGGGGCTGCGAAAGCTTCTCACTGAGTACCGGCGAACTGGCGACTGGCTTAGGAGAAGCGGCGTCTGCAGTTTTGGACATCAACGGCCTGTCCCTGTCTTTTTCTTTGTGTTTTTGAGGTATCCGGTGGTCGGATTGCTAACCGATGAAATTTCTGGATAATTAAAGCGTGAGCCAAAATATTTAGAAGCAAAAATGTACCGACGTTTGATAGTGCGTTGATTAAATAAAGCACAAAACCGACAGCAAGGTACGTTGTGGTCAGGGCCTACGCAAGGAATACAGTACAAATGAAAATCCTTATGAGGTATTTGCTTCCCACAAGTAATGCAATTACTAATTTTACTGACACTGGTAAGGGGCAAGAAAAAGTTTCCCCAACAGGGTACTTAGCTTTTTAGTTGAAGACTACGGATCTGAAACTCGAAAACGAAAATTTCAGGAGTCGGCCAACCGGCACTTGTGAACTGCTTCTGCTTCGGGCACCATGCGGCAAGAAAGACTGATGTAATGGTGTCGGATGCATGTTTTATACCCCTGACAACCTGAAGTTATGGAAGAAGGGACAGCAACCGACGCAGGACCCAAGACTTTGTTAATCAGGCCAACTGAGGACAACCTGCCAGCAGATTACTCAAATGTAATGACTGCAACAGTGAAACAAGAAGAACATCAATCGTAATTCCTGCTCAACCATTATCATGAGCAGCAGTGTCACCAAAAGTTTAAAAAAGTTTTTACAGGTTTCATTAAACTCCAAGCAAATGAAATAAATGAAATACAAGTTTACTTTCTTAACCAAAATAAATAAATAAATAAAAATAAACAACAAATAGGAAATTCAGGTAATATACAGACTTTCTCCATAACTGTAACAATAAATTACTTTATCATCATTTTCTGAGAACTAACTGCAAAACTCACTGCTGCCTTACTTACTTTTAGAACATAAATGTGGCAGGCAGCATACAATATTCTATGTTCACTGAATGACACCAAAATCAACCCCCCCACGACTCTTAAAGAAGTTCAGTGTACCACTTTCGGCACAGATAACCTCAATTCTTCACTTGTAAACTGCCTTTCCAGTCTCTCTTCCCATCTTTTCTAGCTTCCTCTGACTGATTCTTATAGCTATCATGCAATATTTTTATATACCACAATGATTCCTTTTTTAAAAGCAGCTTATGTTTTAAACTTGGCTATAAACTGTACCACAGCAGGTCTTTTTTTATGCAGCACTCCCCTATCCCTTTCTCCTTCTCCATGCTCTGATATCAAACGCTGGTAGGGATGGCAGTCTTTAACATGTAGTCCAAACCTCTGGCCTCATCCTACTCCATTAAATTTCCCTCTTTTTCCTGAAATCTTTATGATCCTAGTATCAACATCCCTTGACTTTTGAGAGTCCAGTTTTGGAGTTTGTGAAAAGGAAGATTATGTGGCAGAGAAACTAAATTTCTCAGCATCTTGGTCTCCCATTTCCCCTCTTGTCCAGCACAGCCAGTTACAAAAGACACTTCAGACCTTGATTGGGGAGTATCGTCTATGAGAATAAAAAGTACAGTGTTTTTGGAACAAAAAGCCAGACCAATAAATAAATAAACATAAAAGAGATATCTCTTATAAATGCTCTCAACTCTCTCAAGCATATGTGGTAAGCAGGACCACTAGAAATATTTACAGACATTACAGTGATGTTGTATTAAAACAAGCAAAGGAGAAATTGATCTTACCCTCTCTGCAGAGCAGCTATAGTAATCTGGGATATAGCATCTCAGGGCAATCTCACTCTGCACTACATAATGTCAGAGCAAAGCTGTATGGCAGGGCCAGAACAGATGTGCACAAATGGAAAATGAATCCTGAAACCTTCCAAAATACAATCCAAACGTGAGGAATCCTCAAAAAGGTTATTTTTGCTTCTGCTCAAAACAATCAATTGTCAAAATCCTGTTTCAGGACTTCATGAAAGAATGTCTTAGACAGATTCTTTTCTTTTCTTTTCCTTACACAGGAATGTTCATGTATGCGTTTCTACCCTTTCCACTAATATCCAGGGTCATTCAGAAGACTCAGGACACCCCAAAGATCATTTTGGTGACTTCCTTCTGGGTCAAGTAACAGCGGTTCTCCCTTCTTTTGGAAATGGCCATGGACAGTTATTACAAGCATCCTTATATAATGCATTTACTCACAGAAAACCAGAGGTGTTTGATGCATCCCTACCCCAAACAACTACAATGGACTGCCACGATGATAGACTTCTAATATCGTTTAGGCACCTTTTTTCCTGAGAATGTTTGGCAGGTATTAATGGAGGCAAGAAAAAGTACAGTTGTGTACATTTACTATAAATGTAGATGTTCGAGTGTATTCACTGTTGCAGTCATCACACTTGGGTTATCTGCCTGCAGGAAGCCCTGAGTCGGCCCAAATACCAGAGTCTTGGGATTTCTGCATCGGATGCTGTTGCCTCTTCCATGACATCAGGGGTATAAAACATGCAGCCGACGCCATTACATCAGTTTTTCTTGCCCCAAATGTCAGGAACCCCCAAAATAAGAAGCTATTATATGGTATGGAACACCTCCAGTAAAAAGTAAATAACACTGCCATAAAAAATGGCCATAAAGAAGATAGGTACAAAGGATAGAGAAAACCAGGGGTCTGGAGGGAAGGAAACCAGGAATGCAACAGTGAATACACTCGAACATCTACATTTATGGTAAGTATACACAAAGTACAGATGTGTACACTTACCATAAATGTAGATGTTAGAGTGTATTCACTGTTGCAGTCATTACATTTGGGTAATCTGCTGGCAGGTTGCCCTCAGTCGGCCTGAATAACAAAGTCTTTGGTCCTGCGTCAGTTGCTGTCCCCTCTTCCATGACGTCAGGGGCATAAAACATGCAGCCGACGCCATTTTATTCAGTTTTTCATGCCCCAGATGTCAGGTGCCACCCAAATGGGGAACAAAAAAAAAAAAATATAGATATATATATATATATATATATATATATATATATATATATATTATAATATATATATGTAAATGCACTTTTAGCAGCATAAACTTTACCTTCATCTAAAAGCAAATACACCACAAAGGCTGTAGAATATAGTGAAGGAAAGAGAAGTTACAGAAAAGGGGGATGGCGGGTGGATAACCCGGACTGCAACAGTGAATACACTCGAACATCTACATTTATGGTAAGTGTACACAACTGTACTATGTTCTTCATGTTTCACTGTTGCAGTCATTACATTTGGGTAGAATCCCAAAGCTATGGATGGGAGGATGGAACTAAACAACATTAGGAGCGGCTATAAGGCCCTGCAGAACTGCAGTGGCAAAGCCTGCCCTGGATCTGGAGAAGAGAGGCAAATGATAATGCTTTGTGAAGGTATGAACAGAGCTCCAAGTAGCAGCCTCTAGAATGTATTTGGCTGGAACCCCTCTGAGAAAAGCTGCTGAGGTAGAGGCAGCCCTGGTGGAATGTGACCTGATTCCCTTGGGCACAGGTTTACCATGGTGCATGTAGCAGAAACGAATGCAGTGGCTTATCCACTTAGAAATAGTCTGCTTTGATATAGCCTTCTCCTCTGACCCTGCAGCAAATGCTACCAGTAGTTGCTCAGACTTTCTTAGAGATTTAGTCCTGTTTAAGTAGAATTTTAGTTGTCTGTATACGTCCAATGAATGCAGAATCCGCTCCCCCTTGTTCCGCGGATTTGGGTAAAATGATGGCAGGTGAATTGTCTGGTTAAGAGCCACACTGGATACCATCTTAGCATAAAAGGAGGATTGGTCCTGAGGGACACCCTGTCTGGGTAAAATGTAATAAAAGGCTCCACAGCCATGAGAGCCTGTAGTTCTGAATCCCTTCTTGCTGAAGTGACTGCCAAGAGAAAAGCTGTTTTCCAAGATAGAAATTTTATTTCCGCAGTAGCTGCTGGTTCAAAAGGAGGCAGGGTGAGTTTTTCCAGCTCAAAATTGAGGTCCCTGCAGATGTTGGTGATCTTCTGGGAGGCCTTAAATTTTTGGCTCCTCTAAGATACTATTTAAGCAGAGGATGAGAAAAGAGGGAAGGCTCTGTGTTGTAATGAGCCGAGATGGCAGAGGCATGGATTTTTATTGAAGAAAAAGATAGGCCCTTGTCAAGCATCTCAGTGAAATATTGTAAAATCTGAGGAATATTGGGCTTTGCTGTGTCAGTTCCTTGTGCTTGGGTCCAAGCACAGAATCTCTTCCATTTATCAGCATAAGATTTTCTAGTACTAGGCCTTCTAACTTCCAAAATGACATCCATCACAGATTTACTGAGAGGTGTTGTTTGAGTAATTAAATGATCAGCCATGCTGCAAGATTCAGAGTTTGGAGCTGAGTGTGCAGAATCTGATTGTTCTGTTGAGAGAGTGGATGAGGTATTTGAGGCAAGAACCAAGGAGGAAGTTGAGACATATTCCTTAGAAGTAGGTACCGGTGCTGGCCAGGCCAGTCCAGAGCAACTAGGATCATTTTTGGTTTGTCCTGTCTGACTTTTAGTAAGACCTTGGAGAGAAGAGGCAGAGGGGGAAAGGCATAGACTGATAGTTTTTTTTTCCAGCTGAAGGATAGGGCATCCACTTTCCATGCTTTTCTGTGATAAGTTCTTGTGCAGAATTTGTCCAACTGATAATTTTGGGGAGAGGCAAATAGATCTATGTCTGGGCTCCCCCATTTCTGTGTTAACATGAAGATTTGTGGATCCAGTTTCCATTCATGTGGGTCCATAAGATTTCTGCTTAGGTCGTCTGCCAGAGTATTTTGTTTTCCTGGCAGGAATTGAGCTTGAAGATGTATTTGGTAAGTCAAAGCTGTGTTCCAGAATGCCATGGCTAGTCTGCAAAGGGGGTAGTAATGTGTACCTCCCTGCTTGTTTATGTACCACTTAACCATGGTGTTATCCGTCTTTATCAGTAGTTGTCCTGGATGAAGTAAGTCCTTGAAGGCTGTCAGAGCATTCTGAACAGCTAGCATCTCTTTCTGGTTGATATGCAGATGCATTTGTTTTGGGCTCCATTTGCCCTGAATGCATCTCCCCGCCAGGTGGGCCCCCCAAGCATAGTCTGATGCATCTGTAGTTAGGTTTTGGGTGGCAGGGGATAGAGTGAATGACAGTCCCTTGTTTTGGTGACATGTCTCTGCCCACCAAAGAAACACCTGTTGTAGGCAGGGAATGAGAGGAATCATTGTTTCCAGACTGTGACAATGTTGACTCCATTCTCGCATATGAAATTAGTAGAATGCAGGATGCCATGAACCCCAAAGCCTGCAGAATTTGTCTTGCAGATAACTGGGTTTTTGTTGTCATATGTTTGATGTTGTCAATTGCCTTTGTTTGTCTGACGTAAGGTAAGTCATCTGGCAGTTGTATTCAAGCTTGCACCCAGGAATGTAATTATTTGAGAGGGTACCAGTTGGGATTTCTTTTCGTTTATTGTGTACCCTAGGCATGCTAGAAGCCTTTTTACATACGCCAGATGTTGAAGAAGAGTGTCCTTGTCCTCAGCTTGAATGAGACAGTCCAGGTAAGGATACATCTGAATGATTCTTTGTCTGCAGAATGCAGTTACTGGTGCCAGGCACTTTGTAAAGACCCTGGGCACAGTAGATAAGACAAAGGACAGTGCAGAGAATTGGTAATGCAAAAAACCTCCCTTGAAGCGGAGGCATCTTTGTTTCCTCCAGATGTGGAGGTGGAGGCACCCCATTGCTTTGACCTGTAAGAACCCTGTGATTGGTATATGGAGCCTTTTGAGCGCCTGGAGTTGCCTTGAGTGGCTTTGTTGGACACAGGAAAGGACCAATTTTTAGTAGGCCAGTGTCTACTGAACCTGGGTGGCTGCACTTGCAAGAAATCTTTTACAGTTTGCATAGATTTACCTTTGTCTTCCATTTTCTTTAAAACCTTTTCTGCCTTATTATCAAACAAAGTATCATGCTGCAAGGGGGCATTCAACAATTTAGCTTTAACATGATCAGGCAGATTTTGCTCCTTGAGCCAGGCATGCCTTCTAATCACACATCCAGTAGCTGCGGCCCTGCAAGAGGCCTCCAAAGAATCAAAACCACATTGCAAAGTATGCTTTCCAACCTGTTCTGCTGAATGCAATAATTCCTGTAACTCTATTTTCCACACAATCAGAAAACATCATTTTCTGTTTCAGTAAGCCCATAACATGCTGCTGATATTTAAGCATATGAAACTGGCAGTTTAAGGCCCTGATTGCCAAGGGTGCAGAAGTATAAACCTTCTTTCCCCGTCTATCCAGCGCCCTGGAATCTCTATCAGAGGGGGGTAGGATTTTTTGTTGTAGAGGCCTTTACACCCTTAGGACCCTGTGAAATAGTCTCAGGATCAGCAGCAGGATTTTTGAATAGAAATTTGTGAGAGTCATGAACCCTGTAATTATCTGTCTGGCTTACTAGGAGCCAGAGGTAGGGAATCAGGAGCCATGCTTGATTTCCAAAACACATCATCAATAATGTCTAATACAGGAGGTACTGCCAAAAGCCTATGCTGAGGAAGAAAAAGGAAATCCCTAAGCCTCTTTTTTGATTCAGAGAAGTCCTGACTCTCCCAGTGAAAATGTTCCCTTAAAGTATGTAAAGTCTCTCCAAAAGAGTAATCCTCAGGAAGAGATGCAGATGGGATAGATTCCTCTGCATCAGAATCCTCATAGGGTGGAATAGAAAATTCCTGATCAGAAGAGGAATCAGAAAAAATGAAAACCTGATCTGAAGATTCATAATCAGTGCCTTGACTAGGCCTCTTAGCAGGGGTGGGAACCCCTGATCAAGGTAACTAAGTCCTCAGCCATTTTGATCATCTGTTTTTTAGGGATATGGGCCTGAGCACGTGGCTCATGCATCAGTTTTTTAGACATAGAAGATGTTTTTGACCTTGTTTTTGAGGCTGGCGTCGGTTTAATATAAAAATGTTGAGGCCTGAAAACACCCTCAGAAGGCGGTGCCTGCTCAGCAGCTCCGGACACATCCAAGGGAGAGACATCCGCGGGTTCAATACTCTGAGAATCTCGCAGCATACCGGACTCCAAATGGGTCTCGGTAGAGGCCTGCGACTCAAAAGTAGCGGGTATCAGGGGCTGTGAAAGCGCCTCACTGAGTACCGGTGAACCATCGACTGGCTTAGGAGAAGCTTCGTCGTCGGTTTTGGACCTCGACAGTCTGTCTCTGTCTTTTTCTTTGTGTTTTTTGTGAACTCCGGTAGTCGGATTGCTAACCGACATTTTGGGATAATTAAATCTTGATCCAAAATATTTAGAAGCAAAAATATACCGACGCTTAATAGTGCGTTGGTTAAATCTAGCACAAAACCGAAAGCAAGGCACGTTATGACCTGGGCCTAGGCAAGGAATACAGTACAAATGGAAATCCTCATGAGGTATTTGCTTCCCACAAGTAATGCAATTATTAACTTTTACTGACATCGGTAAGGAGCAAGAAAAAGTTTCCCCAACGGGGTACTTAGCTTTAGTTTGAAGACTTCGGTTCTGAAACTCGAATGCAAAAAGTACAGGAGTCTGCCGACCAGCACTTGCAAACTGCTTCTGCTTCGGGCACCACGCGGCAAGAATGACTGAATAAAATGTTGTCGGCTGCATGTTTTATACCCCTGACGTCATGGAAGAAGAGACAGCAACCGATGCAGGACCCAAGACTTTGTTATTCAGGCAGACTGAGGGCAACCCGCCAACAGATTATACAAATGTAATGACTGCAACAGTGAAACACGAAGAAAATCTGTACTATGTTCTTTATGTTTCACTGTTGCAGTCATCACACACGAGTTGATTCCCAAAGCTGAGGAAGGGTGGAGGCAGTCAAGAAGTGTTAGGGCTGTCTAGCGGACCTTGTAAGACTACTGTGGCAAATCCAGCTCTGGATTTAGAAAAAATAGGTAAGTGGTAATGCTTGGTGAAGGTCTGTACAGAACTCCAGGTTGCAGCTTCCAGGATGTCCCTAGTAGGGACTCCCCTGAGAAATGCTGTAAAGGTGGAAGTAGCCCTAGTGGAATGTGTTCTGATCCCCTGTGGGGTAGGTTTTCCATGTTGCTTGTAGCAGAAATGGATGCAGTATGCTATCCATTTGGAAATGGTTTGCTTTGAAATGGCCTTGCCCTCTGCCCCTGTAGCAAAGCTGACTAGCAGCTGGTCAGATTTTCTGAAAGATTCAGTCCTGTCAAGGTAGAACCTGAGCTGTCTGTGCACGTCAAAGGAGTGCAGGTTCCTTTCCCCTTTCTTCAGAGGATTAGGGAAGAAGGGTGGCAAATGGATGGATTGGTTTAGAGCCACACTTGATACCACCTTAGGCATAAAGGATGGGTTAGTCCTGAGGGAAACCCTGTCAGCATGGAAAATAATGAAGGGTTCCACAGCCATTAGGGCCTGTAACTCAGACACTCTTCTTGCTGAAGTTATGGCTAGAAGCAAGGCTATTTTCCAAGAGAGGAATTTTAACTCTGCTGAAGCAGCGGGTTCAAAAGGGGGAAGCGTGAGCTTTTCCAGTGCAAAGTTAAGGTCCCAGGCAGGGGAGGGAGCTCTCCTCCGGGGCTTTAAATTGTTAGCCTTTCTCAGGAACTGCTTGATGAGAGGGGAGAAAAAAGAGGTGGCACAGTACTATAATGAGCTGAGATGGCAGAATCAATAATCTTAATGGAGGAGAAGGATAGGCCTCTGTGGAGCAGCTCTGCTCGGTAATCAAGGATTTGAGGTAAGGAGGGCACTGCTGTGTCCTTTCCTCGAGATTGATTCCAAAAACAATAGCTTTTCCACTTTTCAGTATAGGATTTCCCAGTGCTAGGCCTTCTGGCCTCAAGGATGACATCCAGCACCTGTTTGCTGAGGGTTGTTGGTGGTGTATTCAGGGGATAAGCCAGGCTGCAAGGTTTAGGGATAGCAACTGTGGATGCAAAATCTGTCCCTCCTACTGAGACAGCAGGGAAGGTGTCTGATGTAGGTGCCAGGGTGGCACTGTTGTCAGACTGCATAGGAGTGAGTACCAGTGCTGGCGTGACCAGTCTGGGGTAATAAGGATTGCCCTTGGCCTGTCCTGTTTGATCTTGAGAAGTACTTTTGAGAGGAGGGGCAGAGGGGGAAAGGCATAAATTGAGAGGTTTTCCCATGAGAAGGATAGGGCCTCCACATTCCATGCCCTGCTGTGAGGGTTCCTGGTGCAGAATCTGCTCAAATGGTGGCTCTTGGAGGAGGCAAAGAGGTCCACCTCCAGTGTTCCCCACCTCTGGATTAGAAGTTTGAAGGAGTTGGGCTCCAATTTCCACTTGCGTGGTTCCAGTAGATTTCTGCTCAAGTCGTCTGCCAGTGAATTGGGTTTGCCTGGCATGAATTGAGCTTGTAGGTGAACTTGGTTGCTCAAGGCTGTGTTCCAGAGGGCCATGGCTTACCTGCAGAGTGGGTAAGAATGGGTTCCCCCCTGCTTGTTTATGTACCACATAACTGTGGTGTTGTCTGTCTTTATCAGCAGCTGTCCAGGAAGGATTAGGTATTTGAAGGCTGTCAGAGCATTCTGTACAGCTAGCAACTCTTTTTGATTGATATGCAGGAGAATTTGTCCTGGGCTCCACTTGCCTTGAATGCATTTGCCTGCCATGTGAGCCCCCATGCATAGTCTGATGAGTCTGTTGTCAGGGTTTGGGCGGCGAGGGGTTGAGTGAAAGGCAGTCCCTTGTTGTGGTTGCATGCTTCTGCCCATCAAAGGAAATCTGCCCTTAGACAAGGTATGATAGGAATCACTGTTTCCAGGTCCTGGGAATGTTGACACCAGGTCCTACATTTATTCCCCCTCCTGCTAATCCCTCCCACTCCCCCAACCAATCCTCTTACTCCTCTCCCCTTCCTCCAATCCACCTGACTCTCATTGCTACTCCCCCTACCCAGCACATATCACTTTACACTCTTCTACTTCTCTTTCATCTACAACTAACATGCCCCTCCCTCCTCCTTCAATCCTGATCTCCTTATCATTACCCTTCCTTCTACTACCTCTTTACCATGCAACCTCCTATACTGATTTTTACTTACTCCCTTCCCCTATTCCTCCTCACAACATCCTTACATCCCACTATCACAATATCTCAGCCTCTTTAGTTCCCTCCCAGCCTATCCTTCTAAAAATAAAACTGTTCCCAAACTCTACTAATGACTACAAACTCAAACTTAAACTCTACCAGACTCCTCTACCCAAATCCAAGCATAATAAACTTACTCCCCACACATCTTTCCTTAACTTAGCCGGCGACATCCACCCCAATCCTGGTCCCAACTCCTCTCCAACATACCTCCCTAGCTCCAACAAGAAATCCCCAAATAAAAACCTCAAATTCCTCACCATCAACAACCAAAGCCTACTAACTAAAATAACTCTCTTCCATGCCTGGCTCAATCATAACCAACCAGACATAATAGCCATCTCTGAAACCTGGCTAAAACCTCATATAAGTGACTCTGAATTCCATCCCCCCGGATTTCACTCTCTCCGATCCGACCACACAAGTAAAAGAGGTGGTGGTGTAGCTTTCATCTACTCCAACCACTTGTCCATCACTCCATATCCTAACCATATCCCTTCTTTCTCAAATGCTGAACTTGTGATTGGCCTACTAAAACTAAACATCCATAAAAGCATCTGTATCATCTCCCTCTACATTCCTCCTGGTAACAACACCAATACCCTAAAAGAATTAAGAATCATGTATTTAAGAAGAATTAAGCTAGAAACCTACATCCTAGGAGACGTAAATATTGACTGGGGAAAAATCAATAACCCTAATCCCACATCAACAATTAACCTATTCACCTTTACTCAACTTACCAACTCCATAACTAGACCTAATAAAACCAACCCCCCTGGCTCCATACTTGACTGGATCCTAGTATCTCATCCTAACAAAATCATAAAATCAGGAGTCATTCCCGACTCTCTAGGAGACCACCTCCCTGCCTTCACCATTCGAGCTGCTCCCTCTTCCTCACACTTCCATCAATACATTCATACTCACAACCTAACTAACTTTAACCCCACCACTTTCACTGATTCCCTTAACCTAACTGGAACCCCCTAAAAATACTACCTCTAGACAAAGCCGTTGACTACTTTAATTCAACATTCTTAACAGTCCTTAACTCCCTAGCTCCAATAAGAAATAAAAGAGTTAAAACTAAAACCTCTCAATGGCTCACCAAAGACACAAAATACATGATGCTACAAAGGGATAAAAACCTGGAAAATCTACCTCCGCAATAAACAACCTGAAACATTACTAAAATATAAACAGTTGAGAAACCTAGCCAAAAAACAAGTCATTAGAGACAAAAAGTCTTACTACATCAAACTACAAGAAAATCATGCTAAAAATCCCAAACAATTCTGGAACTCTATTAATTCCCTCCTCAGGCCTGGAACAAAGAACAACCCCTGTCCTGACACCAGCAAATCTGACTCAGAAATTGCCGCACTATTCAATACCTTCTTCACCTCTTCCATAGCTGAGCTTACTAAGACCTTTACCAATAATAACCCTCTTCCCCTTCCCACCCTAATTTTGAACTTAAACCCGTCTCCACCAATCTAATAAAGAAACTCCTTTACTTGTGAACCTCTGCTATCTCTGAAAAAACAAAAAAACAAAAAAATCTTGCTTTTTTCCCACTTTTCTGAGATTTAAAAAAGTTCAGTTACAGGCTTGCTGTTCTGAACTGTTTGTAAGTTTCTTGGAGGCCATTTTTTGCTTGGGCTAAAGGGAAGTCTCTCTGTTCATCAGTGGCAGTGATAAACATTGAACAGCCTGCCTCTGTGGGAGTGGTTACTGACTTGAAACTGTAGTTTTATTGGCCATTTTGGGTCAAATCCTAACTCCTTGATCTTCCTCTCTTAAATCCCGATTGCCTCGTGGTTTTGGCGTCTTTTCAGACTTGTTGGCTGTTGGTGAAGCACCCACCAAGAGGAGAAAACGCTGAGAGAAGAAAGGAGCCACTTTTGAGATTATTTTTCTTCAAATTATTTGATAAGTTTTTCTGCATAGCCGCCTACTCTGAGCATTTTCTGGCTTGTTAAACTTGATTTCTGCATTAGTAACTGTATTTAGAGCACAACCTAGAGCTGTTTACTGAATTTCCTGTTTGCACTTATTTTTAAAATCGTTTTTTTCTCAAAACTTGCATTTTATCTGTCTCTGGCCTAGCACTCAAGTGTGGGGTCATTTACTGCACTGTTATAACTTGTTGATACTTGTGAACCTCTGCTATCTCTGAAAAAAAAAAAAAATCTTGCTTTTTTCCCACTTTTCTGAGATTTAAAAAAGTTCAGTTACAGGCTTGCTGTTCTGAACTGTTTGTAAGTTTCTTGGAGGCCATTTTTTGCTTGGGCTAAAGGGAAGTCTCTCTGTTCATCAGTAGCAGTGATAAACATTGAGCAGCCTGCCTGCCCCTGTGGGAGTGGTTACTGACTTGAAACTGTAATTTTATTGGCCATTTTGGGTCAGTTCCTAACTCCTTGATATTCCTCTCTTAAATCCCTCTTTTGCGCGTTTTTGCGCGTTTTTGTGCATAGCGCAACAACGGACAGCGCCGCCTAATTGGGTTTAAACTATTCCTGGCTCCACAAACTCTGCTCTTCACTTTTTCCCTTAGAACTGCTATATCTCTCAATTTAAACACCATATTCTCATTCTAAGGCCCTTCACTGGTCCAAATAAGTAATCTTACAAGTAAGCACTATTAAACCATAAGCACTACTTACTCTTATACTCTCTATGATTACCTTGTCCCCTATTGGTCCGTCTTAATTCAGTTTCCCTATATTATTCTAGCATGTCCAAAGGTCAGTCAATGGTTTCCTCTCCAGTCCAGCTGGTGAATCTGGGAATTTTGAGGCAATGTTACAACTGTCTCATGTACACGGACAACCCTCTCCTCCTCCAAACAGGTTTAAATATATGTGAGAGATGCAACCATATAGCCAAACTGGAGGCTGAGCTCTCTCATCTCAAAACTGGTGAAACCAGTCAGGAGGAGAAGGTAACCTCACACAACACAATTCCAGTATCACATAGTCCCACCACATCAGCAAACCAAACACATAAATACACAAAAACATACTCGGAGGCTCTAAATAAAAATCTACCTAAGCAACAGAGACCTCCAAAGCAGACATCCAAGCAAACGCTACCCCAAAACAAAACACGCACAACACATAGCCCACAAAGTCAGTGTGCCAAGCAGCCACAGCCCTTAAGGCTGAATAACACACCTGATACTCTTGTAATAGGTGACTCTATTGTCAGACACACTGACGTCCCACTCACCAGGCTGAATAAAGAGAAGGTCACAGTGAGCTGACTGTCGGGCGCTAGGATCCGCCATATAACGCAAGCACTCAGGTCACTCCAAAGCAAATACAAATATGACTCAGTCATTGTACATGCTGGTGTGAATGACCTGAGACGTACCTCCCTGGACTACATGAAAAGAGACATAGAGGAGCTCTCTGATCATATAGCCCAGGCCGGTATGACCCTGACCTTGAGCAGCATCTTACCCTCACCTAGAATGATGCCACAGTACAAAGACAAAATGATCGATTTTAACAATTGGCTAAAATTTTGGTGTCATTCTAAGGGGATCCAGTGTCTGTCAGCCTGGGATGACATGCTCGACAAGGCACGTTGCTTCGCTAGGGACGGCTTGCACCTGTCACCACTGGGCTTTCGGATATTGGCAAAGGCTCTTGCCACCCCCTTAGTGCCTTTTTTAGGCAAGGCTCAAAAGTCAAACCCACCTCCATAGACAGCACAAGAAACAAGAAACTAAGGGTAATGCTGCTAAACGCCAGAAGTCTTAACCTCAAGATGCACACACTCGAAGCTCTCCTCAGTATGGAGAACATCGATATCTGTGCAGTGACAGAAACCTGGTTCAAGGCTCCAGAGAGCACCCCAGCACTACCAGGTTAAACCTCATATCATGCTTTTCGGCCCCAAAACCTGGACCGAACCACAAAAGGAGGGGGAGTGTCCATATTTATCAAGGATATCCACACCTCCAAGTTAGAGGCATTGCACGAAGTATCGGAGACCATCCATGTGCAACTAACAGTGGGCAAGACTGCTTTTCAGTGTATAGCATCCTACAGACCACCCTCTCAAAGTCAGGAATCCCACTCGGCTTTCCTGAAAACATTGAAGAACATGAAGATCTCTCCGAACACCATTATATTGGGCGACTTCAACTACCCAAACATAGACTGGGAGCATTACTCAAGCCCCAGCACCTTAGCCCAAAGGTTCCTGGAAATTATAAACTCAAATGCTATGGAACAACTAGTCACCACTCCCACAAGAAGGGATAACATACTAGACCTGATCATTACCAACATGGGAACTCTATGCTCCACACCTGAAGTATATCCCTCATTGGTAAGATCAAACCATAAATTAATTTCACTGGATGTCCACATCCCGACCCCACCCCCAGCCCAGAAAACCACAGTGAAAAACTTCTCAAAAGCAAACTTCTCACTTCTCAAAACCGAAGTGGAATCCTTCAAGGCCCCAGGGCCAGTGGAAACTACGGCCCAAACTGCAGAATCCTATATAAACGCATTCTACGGACATCTCCAGGAATGCATGGATCATGCTATCCCAAACAAAACCAAAACCCAAACATCCAAAGGCAGGCGTCCAGTCTGGTGGACCCCAGCCATAAATAAACTGTACAACAGAAGGAGGAAGATACTACATGACAGAGCAAAATCCCTAACAGGGAAGGCATCCCTGATCAGTACTAGCAAAAAATTACGATCCCTCATAAAATCCTCCAAGGCCAGCTTCGAGAAAAAAATTGCTCAGGACACTAAAGACAATCATAAGGCTTTTTTCAGTTATGTTAGGAACCTGGGATGCAACTCCCAGACTTGTTCTGAGTTGATTCTAAACGACAAAAAATACACTGAACCCACAGACATCGCCAATATCCTGGCAGACAGGTTCAGTGCAAACTTCTCCACCCTCCCCAAAAGAGCAAGTATCTATCCGGCAGAGGGCTGCCTCCCAAACATCTCTGATGCTCAGGTGAAGGCTGCCCTCTCCAAAGCAAAAAACACTGCTTCCATGGGACCAGATGGCGTCCCGGTTGCGTCCTACATGAACTCCAAGAAGAACTAATCCCTCAAATAAAACAGCTGTACAATCCCAGCCTAACTACAGGATATGTGCCCACAGAATGGCGTACAGCAACAGTGGTCCCACTCCACAAAGGTGGAGCCTCTACGGACCCTGGAAACTATCGCCCCATAAGCCTGACTAGCTTAGTCTGCAAGGCTATGGAGAGGATCATCATGGAGCTCATAAACAAAGACATTGGGGACCTACAGACACTAGATCCTACCCAGTTCGGCTCCAAGGGCAGATCCTGCCTTTTGAACCTGGTTGACTTCTTCGAAACAGTCACCAAAGCCATAGATGAAGGGAAGGTAGTCCACACAGCCTATCTGGACCTAGCAAAGGCATATGACACAATACCCCACTCGGGCATCATAGATAAGCTATCCAGCTTAAATATAAACCCCTATGTCACAAGATGGGTCGCAAACTGGCTCAAAGACAGAACCCACAGAGTGAGAGTTGCTGGAGCCATGTCACACTCGAAACCGGTCACAAGTGGCATCCCACAAGGTTCTGTCCTGGGACCGCTCTTGTTCGGTATATACTTTTCCGAGGTACAGGTCAACGTGGGAGGACTATGGCTCACCAAGTTCGTAGACGACTGCAAACTAGGTGCCATAATCAACTCTCCAGCTGACACAAACATCCTTCAAAAAGGTCTCACAGAGACGGATAACTGGTGCCAGAGCCATGGTCTACAGCTAAATGCCAAAAAGTGTATAGTCATACCCTTTGGCAAAAACAATGGGCCCACAAATTACCACATAGGCGGTAACCCATTAAGTACAGAGAAAGTAATTAGGGATCTGTGGACCCAAGTTGATAGCAATCTCTCCTTTGACAACCACATTGCCAAAGTGGTTAGAAAGATCTTTTACATAGCCCACCTCATCATGAAAGGATTCACATCTAGATCAAGAGAGGTAATCGTGCTGCTTTATTCATCCCTCATCAGGCCCATCATAGAATACAATGCCCCTTTTGGGATGTACCTTACCCGACACCTGCAGCAATTAGAAAGACCCCAAAAGTCCCTCAACAAGAGGATCAAGGGACTCAAACAGATGCCATATGCTGCTCGGTTAAAAAAACTCCAGCTCTACTCAGTTGCATACCGCCTACTTCGAGGCGATCTATGCCTGACATATAAAGCTATGTCCAATCCAGAATTAATGGACATGCTCCACCTCAGTAAATATAAATCCCTTAGAGCCACACGCTCGAGGGACTTGAACCTCAGCACTGAAATAAATAGAACTTGCTGGAGGGACAGATTCATAACCCAGAGGCTCCCTTCGCTCTGGAACAGAATTCCAATTCATGTTAGGCAGAGCACCTCAATGAATCTATTCAAGAAGAATCTTGATGAGTGGATGGGGGATCGTAGGTTTGTCCCGGGGATTACTTCCGTGTCACTATTAGACAGAGGCACAGCAAACTAAACCTTAAAAAGGGCACAGTATACTCAAATCAAGGGGTGGCGTAAGCCAAATAAAATCGGGCTAGGCTTATAATTGCCCCAGGGCAGATAGCCTAGTATGAACCTATGAAACTAAAGCCTTGCTCCAATGCCCCTGACAGCATTCCATCCTCCTTCTTAAAAATAGCTTCAGATGCTATTGCTCTGCCTATCAGCATCATGATCAATAGATCTCTACTTGAATATTACGTTCCCAAACTATGGCGAACTGCATATATTCTTCCACTCCACAAGGGTGGCAAAAATAACAATGTCTCCAACTTCCGCCCCATAGCCATCCTCTCCCCTATCTCCAAAATTCTTGAAAAATGTATCCACCTACAGCTCTTACCATTCCTTACCAAATACCAGCTACTCTCCCCTACCCAACACAGCTTCCGCCCAGGACACAGTACTAACTCCGCCCTTCTCTCCTTCTTACATTCTGTCAATTCAGCCCGTGACTCCAGTAATTTGGTATCTTCTGTCCTGCTGGACCTATCCAAAGCTTTTGATACCATCTCCCATACCCACCTTCTAAATCATCTCTCTAATCTTAACCTTTCCCAAAAAAACCTTTCTTGGTTCTCCAGATATCTTTCAAACAGATCCCAAGCAGTGAAATGGGGTCAAGCCACGTCCTCTTTCCTTCCTACTCCCACTGGAGTACCCCAAGATTCCATACTAGGCCCTTTGCTATTCAATATCTTTATTAACGACTTCCATAAAATCATTCCTAACTCCAAGATTGTACAATACGTCGACAATTCCACTTTGATTTGCTGCGCCACTAACCTAGCAGAGCCCCAATCTCTGACTCAAAATGCCTTCTCTATGACTGAAAACTGGATGCTCCTAAATCACCTCTCTCTTAATGCCAGTAAAACCAAGATCCTTCTATTCTCCCCCTCTAAATCATCCCCTCTTGATGAAAACTCTCTTCATATTACCAGCCTTAACAACTCCCCAATAGAGATCATACCCTCTGCCAAACTTCTCGGTGTCACTATTGACAATCAGCTAAAATTTAACTCCCATATCCAGCTAAACATCAAAAAAACTCATATAAAACATGGCCTACTTTACAGAAACAACCACTTCCTCTCTCCTTCCTCCAGACTAACTCTCGCCTCTACCTGTCTCCTTCCATCTCTCATGTATGGCTCTCCACTGCTCACTAACTTATCTTCCACACTTACGTCCAAACTAGAAATATGCTACAACAAAATTTCCAGATATGCCACCAGTGCCAAATCCTCCTCTCACCATTGCAATTCCCTTTACTCCTTAAACTGGCTTGAACTCCCCAACCTACTAGACTTTCACCAGTTAACCACAGTCCACAAATTATTATTCCAACCCTCAAACTGCCCCGCACTATCCAACATACTGCAACTATATTCCCCCCCCTCAGACCTCTTAGATCTTCTTACCGAAACCTGATCACCATTCATAAACCTAAGCACCCAGCTGGCCAGCTTCTCTTATCCTTTACCCTAGCAAAAATTAGAATGCTCTGCCCTCCTTTCTAAGGACCTGCAACAACCACAATAACTTCAAATCTCAATTTCATTCCTACCTCTACCTAAACAGGAAATGCAACTGCACTCTTCCATCCTTACCTCTCAAACTCTCCTCCCCCTTCACTCATGGCTATCCTCTCACCTTCCGAACCTTACTCTCAATTACTAATGTGTACTCATAACTAAATATTACTTCTAGCTATTATACTGTATTCTCATTTATCTCTTGAACTAAATTGTAATTGTATTGATTGTTTATTTCTTGGAGAATGAACCATACTGTATGTATTTTTTACTATCTTTGAAAAATGTGTATCTAAATAAACTTTGTTCTGTGGAGCTTTTCTCCCCGGGCCTCCACTGAAAATGGGCCCCCTAGCCCAGTGGACCTCCCCGGTAATCAAAATGATTATAAATAAATAAATAAATAAATATTTCAAGTACCACTGAAGTTTCCTCATATGCAGCCTTGCATATGGAATTAGCAGAATGTATGAGGCCATGAACCCTAGGGCTTGCAGAATTTTCCTTGCAGATAGCTAGGTTTTGGTGGCCATCAGTTTGAAGTAGTTTGTCAAATATGCCTGCTTTTCTGGAGTGAGGAATGCCATCTGGGAAGTTGTGTTCAAACTTGCTCCCATGAATACAATTTTTTGACTAGGCACCAGTTGTGATTTCTTTTCATTGATGGTATACCCCAGTGAAGTTAGGAGTCTTTTTACAAATGCCAAGTGCTGAAGTAGCAATTCCTGACTGTCCGCCTGAATCAGGCAGTTGTCTAAGTACGGGAAAATTTTAATATTTCTCTGCCTGCAGTATGCAATGGCTGGAGCCAGGCACTTTGTGAATACTCTGGGCGCAGTAGATAAGCCAAAGGGAAGTGCAGAGAACTGACAGTGCATAGAGCCTGCCCTGCAACGTAGATATCTCCTGCAAGACTCCCTTATGGGGATGTGTAGATAAGCTTATTTTAAGTCTAGGGTGACTAACCAGGCATCATTGGCTAGCACAGGGAGAATCTGTTGCAGAGTAAGCATTTTGAAATTTGGTACCACCAGAAAGGTGTTGAGAATTGATAGATCCAGGATAGGGCGACAAGAGCCCTCATTTCTGGGCACCAGGAACAGTCTGGAGTAAGAAACCCTGTCCCCTTTGTTCTACTGGAACTGGCTGAATAGCCCTGATCAGCCCTGCAAGATGCTTCTAAGGCATCAAAACCATACTGCAAAGTATGTTTACAAACTTGGTTTGCAGAATGCATTAACTCTTGTAAATCTTTATTTTCTGCACAATCTGGAAGTAACACCATTTTTGTTGACCCAGATGTCAGGTGCCCCCCAAATGGGGAGCTATATATATATATATATATATATACATATATATATATATATATATATATATATATATATATATATATATATAAAAGTTAAAACACAAAAAATATACTTCCAAACCAAAGCAAATACACCAAAAAGGCTTTTAAGCATAGTAAAAGAAAGGAGAGGTATAGTAAGAGAAAAAAAGGGGGCTGGAGGGTGGGTAACCAGGACTGCAACAGTGAATACACTCGGACATCTACATTTATGGTAAGTGTACACAACTGTACTATGTTCTTCGTGTTTCACTGTTGCAGTCATTACATTGGGATAGAAACCCAAAGCTATGGTTGGGAGGATGGATTTATACAGCATTAGGAGCAGCTATAAGGCCCTGCAGGACAGCAGTGGCAAAGCCAGCTCTGGATTTAGAGAAGAGAGGTAAATGGTAATGTGTGGCGAATGTATGAACTGAGCCCCGGGTAGCAGCTTCTAGAATGTCTCTGGTAGGACCCCCTCTGAGAAAGGCTGCAGAAGTAGATGCAGCCCTGGTGGAATGAAATCTGATCCCCTTGGGGATAGGCTTACCATGGTGCATATAGCAGAAATGAATACAATGGCTTATCCATTTGGAAATGGTCTGCTTTGAAAGAGCCTTTCCCACTGCCCCTGCAGCAAATGCCACCAACAGTTGTTCAGATTTTCTTAGAAATTTTGTCCTGTTTAAGTAGAATCTAAGTTGTCTGTGTACATCCAATGAATGCAGAATCTGCTCACCCTTGTTCTGTGGATTGGGAAAGAAAGTTGGCAGATGAATGGTCTGAATAAGAGCCACACTGGATACCACCTTAGGCATGAAAGATGGATTGGTCCTGAGAGCCACCCCGTCCGGATGAAAAATAATAAAAGGCACCACTGCCATAAGAGCCTGTAATTCGGAAATCCTTCTAGCTGAAGTGACTGCTAAAAGGAAAGCTGTTTTCCAGGAGAGAAATTTTAGGTCCGCAGTAGCAGCTGGCTCAAAAGGAAGGAGAGTGAATTTTTCCAAAACAAAATTGAGGTCCCATGCAGGAGTTGGCGCTCTCCCGGGAAGTCTTAAATTTTTGGCCCCTCTGAGATACTGCTTTATCAGAGGATGAGAGAAGGGGGGAGGTTCTGTGTTGTAATGAGCTGAAATGGCTGAGACATGGATTTTTATGGAAGAAAAAGATAGGCCCTTGTGAAGTGAAATGACTTGTAACGTACCTCCCTGGACTACATGAAAAGAGACATGGAAGAGCTCTCGGATCATGTGGCCCAGGCAGGTATGACCCTAGCCCTGAGTAGCATCCTGCCTTCGCCCAGAACGATACCACAATATAAGGATAAAATGATTGACTTCAACAATTGGCTAAGCTTATGGTGTCATTCAAAGGGGATCCAGTATCTGTCTGCCTGGGATGACATGATTGACAGACCACGATGCTTTGCCAGAGATGGTCTGCACCTGTCGCCCCTGGGATTCAGGTTACTGGCTAAGGCTCTTGCCACCCCTATAGTGCCTTTTTTAGGCAAACTTCAAAGAACAAAACCACCGCCGTAACAGGTACAAGCATGCAAAATCTGAAGGTAATGCTACTCAATGCTAGAAGTCTAAACCTCAAAATGCACTCTCTCGAGGCACTCCTAAAAATGGAGAACATCTGTGCAGTAACTGAGACCTGGTTCAAGGCTCCAGAGAGCACCCCTGCAATAGCAGGCTACAACTCTTACCACACTTTTCGGCCACCAAACCAGGACCGAAACACTAAAGGTGGAGGAGTGACAATATTCACCAAGGATATTTACACCACCAGGCTAGTTGGCCAACACAATGTGTCTGAAATTCTCCAAGTGCAACTAACACTAGGTAAGACTGCAATCCAAATTGTAGCTTGCTACAGATCCCCCACCATACCCCAAGATTCTCACTACACCTTTCTAAACATACTGGAAAATATTAAGATAGAACCAAACACCCTAATACTGGGTGATTTTAACTACCCTGCCATTAACTGGGAAAACTACTCATGTCTCAACACCTTTGCACAACGGTTCTTGGAATTCATAAATTCCAACGCCCTGGATCAACTAATCCATAGTCCCACCAGGGGCTCCAATATCCTAGACCTGGTCATTACCAACATGGGAAATCAATGCTCCATACCTATGGTCACCCCCTCGTTTGTCAGGTCTGACCATAAGCTAATCACCCTTAACATCCACATCCCACCCCACCCCCAGTAAAGAAACCACCATAAAAACTTCTCCAAAGCCAACTTCATGCTACTCAAGTCAGAAGTGACAAACTTCATGACACCCATGCAGAAGGAACTGAAAGTTCAACTGCTGAATCCTACACTAAGGCACTGTACGAGCACATCCACTCATGCATGAATCGTGCCATCCCAAATAGAACCAAAATGCTCTCATCCAAAAAAGGAAGCCAATCTGGTGGTCCCCTGCCATAAACAAACTTTACAACAAAAGGAAGAAACTTTTGCAGAAAAGAAGAAAATCCCAGGATGCAAAAAACTCCCTTACTAGCCTCAGTAAGAAACTGAGATGCCTCATAAAATCCTCCAAAGCTAGTTACGAAAATAAAATTGCCAAAGATTCCAAAGACAACCACAAAGCATTCTATAACTATGCCAAGAATCTAAATGGCAATGCTCAGATCTGCTCTGAGCTAAAAGAGAATGGCATTAAATATACTGATCCGAAGGATATTGCCAATATCCTGGCAGATCGATTCAGTGCCAACTTCACCCCCCTCTCACCCCCTAAATGGCACATCTCAATACAGGAAGATTGCCAAATTCCGGTAATAACGGCCACACAGGTACAAAACGCACTCTCTAAAGCCAAGAATACAGCATCCATGGGACCAGATGACATCCTGGGCTGTGTACTACATGAACTACAATATGAACTGGCACCTCACCTAAGTGTCATGTTTAATCATAGCCTCACCTCAGGTTTCGTGCCCACTGAGTGGCGCAGAGCTACAGTTATCCCAATCCACAAGGGGGGATCCACCTTGGATCCCGGAAACTACCGCCCCATCAGTCTGACAAGCCTTATCTGCAAGGCCATGGAGCGTATTATCATGGAACTTATAAACAAAGACATTGGCAACCTTCAAACACTGGACCCCACCCAGTTTGGGTTTGTGAAGGGCCGATCTTGTCTCCTGAACCTGATTGACTTCTTTGAATCAGTCTCCAGAGCCATGGACAAGGGTAAGGTGATCCACACATCCTATCTAGACCTTGCCAAGGCCTTTGACACCATCCCCCACTCTGGAATCATAGATAAACTTACTAAGTTGGGCATTAATCCCTATGTCACCCAATGGGTTGCTAAATGGCTTACTGATAGAACCCACACTGTAAAAGTAGCCGACTCCAAATCCAGCTCCAGACAAGTGACAAGTGGAGTACCTCAGGGTTCAGTCCTGGGGCCGCTCTTGTTTGGCATCTACTTCTCTGAAGTACAGGTCAACACTAAGGGACTCTGGCTAACAAAGTTTGCAGATGACTGCAAACTGGGAGCCATTATTGAATCCCCAAATGATGTGGATACTCTACAAAAGGGCCTTACAGAAACAGATGCTTGGTGCCAGAGCCATGGGCTCAAGCTCAATGCCAAGAAATGTATTGTTATCCCTTTGGGAAAAACATGTATCCATGAATTACCATATAGGTGGCAGTACACTAAACACAGAAAGTGTGATAAGAAACTTAGGGACACAGGTGGACAGTGGTCTCACCTTCGATAACCACATTGCCACAATAGTCAGGAAATCCTTCTATGTGGCACACCTCATCACGAAGGGCTTTTCATCCAGAAAAAAGGAGGTCATTGTCACACTGTACTCATCCCTCATTAGACCCATTATAGAATACAACGCCCCATTTGGTATGTACCTCTCAAGACATCTGCAACAACTGGAAAGGCCTCAGAAATACCTCACTAAAAGAATCACAGGCCTAAAGCAGATGCCTTACGCTGACCGCCTTAAAAAACTCCAGCTATACTCTGTCGCATATCGTCTACTCAGAGGCGATCTCTGCTTAACATACAAGGCCATGTCAAACCTAGAGCTGCTGGACATGCTACACTTAAAGAAATCCCAATCCCTCAGAGCTACACGCTCCAGGGATCTAAACCTTGTCATCACAATAAACAAAACATGCTGGAGGGATAGGTTCCTGACCCAGAGACTCCCCAGACTCTGGAATAGATTGCCCATACATGTCAAGCAGAGTGCCTCTTTGGACCTCTTCAAGAGGAACCTTGACGATTGGATGGGAGAAAGGAAATTCACCCCAGGGATCACTTCAGTCGCCCTGCTAGACAGGGGTCCAGGAAAGTAAATAATGTGGGAAGAAATAGCCAGGGAATTGTTATGGCTAGGCTTGTATAGGATAGGCACTAGGGCTGATAGCCTAGTACCAACCTATGAACCTAAGCATCTCAGTTAAATATTGCAGAATATGAGGAATATTGGGCATTGCTGTGCTTATTCCTTGTGCTTGGTTCCAGGCACAGAATCTTTTCCATTTGTCAGCATAACATTTTCTAGTACTAGGCCTTCTAGCCTCTAAAATGACATCCATCACAGGTTTGCTGAGGGATGACAAGGGTGAACTTAGTTGATTAGCCACACTGCAAGATTCAAAGTTTGGAGCTGAGTGTGCAGAATTTGGTAGTTCTGCTGAGACAAAAGGTAAGGTGTCTGAGGCAGGTGCCATGGAGGAAGGTGTGACATATTGTGCAGGAGTGGGTACCAGTGTTGGCGAGGCCAGTCTGGAGCAATCAGAATTATTTTTGGTTTGTCCTGTCTGACTTTTAGAAGAACTTTTGAGAGCAGAGCCAGAGGAGGAAAAGCATAGACTGTTAGGTTTTTCCAGATGAATGATAGAGTATCCACTTTCCAAGCTTTTTTGTGATGAATTCTTCTGCAGAATTTGTCCAACTGATAGTTCTGGGGTGAGGCAAAAAGATCTATGTCTGGACTCCCCCATTTGCGAGTCAACATGCTGAAAACTTATGGATCCAGTTTCCATTTGTGTGGATCCATAAGATTTCTGCTTAGTTCGTCTGCCAGAGTATTTAGCTTTCCTGGCAGGAATTGAGCATGTAGTTGTCTTTGGTAGGTCAAGGCCGTGTTCCACAATGCCATGGCTAGTCTGCAAAGGGGGTAGGAATGTGTACCCCCCTGCTTGTTTATGTACCACATAGCAGTGGTGTTGTCTGTCTTTATCATTTGTTGTCCTGGATGAAGGTAGTCCTTGAAGGCTGTCAGAGCATTCTGTACAGCTAACATCTCTTTCTGACTGATACGTAGGTGCATTTGATTTGGGCTCCATTTGCCTTGAAAGCACTTTCCTGCCAGATGAGCCCCCAGGCATAGTCTGATGTGTCTGTAATCAGGGTTTGGGCAACTGGAGGTGGAGTGAATGGCAGTCCCTTGTTTTGGTGGCAGGCCTCTGCCCACCATAGGAACTCTAGTTGCAGGCAAGGTATGATAGGAATCATTGTTTCCAGGCAGTGACAATGTTGACTCCATAAACTTTTTAAGTACCACTGAAGTTTCCTCATATGCAGTCTTGCATATGGAATTAGAAGAATGCAGGAGGCCATGAACCCCAAGGCTTGCATAATTTGTCTTGCAGATAGCAGGGTTTTTGTGGCCACCTGTTTGAAGTAAGTCACCAATTGAATTTGCTTTTCTGGCGTAAGGTAAGTCATCTGGGCAGTTGTATTCAAGCTTGCACCCAGGAATGTAATTTTTTGAGAGGGTACCCAGTTGTGATTTCTTTTAGTTTATGGTGTATCCTAGACAAGTTAGAACCCTTTTTACAAACGCCAGATGCTTTAGAAGAATGTCCTTGTTTTCTGCCTGAATTAGACAATCGTCCAAGTATGGATATATTTGAATATTTCTTTGCCTGCAAAATGCAATTACTGGAGCCAGGCACTTTGTGAAGACCCTGGGCGCAGTAAATAAGCCAAAGGGCAGTGCAGAGAAAGTACAGTTTTATACCTACCATAAATGTAGATGTTCGAGTGTAGACACTGCTGCAGTCATTACACTTGGGTTATCTTGCCGTCAGGTGGTCCCGCAGTCGGCCAGAGTTCCAAAGTCTTGGTCCAGCGTCGGTTGCTGTCGCCTTCTCCCTGACGTCAGTGCGACAGGGGTATATAAGATGCAGCCGATGCCATTTTCTTCAGTTTTTCTTGCCCCAGATGTCAGGTGCCTCTAAATATGTAGGCAATTCCAATTGCTAATAAAATATACATAAGAAAAGCAAAAAACAACTTACAGCTACCAGCAAATACTTCCCACAGGTAGTAAGGGTAGAAGATATAGGTACGTACCAGCCAGTAAGAGGGGAAGGAGGGAGGGTAACCTGGACTGCAGCAGTGTCTACACTCGAACATCTACATTTATGGTAGGTACAAAACTGTACTATGTTCGTGTTACACTGCTGCAGTCATTACACTTGGGTAGAATCCCAAAGCTGAGGAAGGGTGGCTGGTTCTATACGGCATTAGGGGTGGCTATAAGGCCCTGCAGCACTGCGGTGGTGAAGCCAGCTCTGGATTTAGAGTATAGAGGCAGGTGGTAATGCTTGGTGAAGGTGGGTACAGAACTCCAAGTTGCTGCTTCCAAAATATCCTTGGTAGGTACTCCCCTGAGGTAGGCAGTTGAAGTTGCTGTCGCCCTGGTGGAGTGAGATCTAACACTGCTAGGTACAGGTTTTCCATGGTATGTGTAGCAGAAACGTATACAATGTCCTATCCATTTTGAAATAGTCTGTTTTGAAATGGCTTTTCCCTGTGCTCCTGCAGCATATGCTACCAATAATTGCTCAGATTTTCTGAAAGCGTTGGCTTTGTCCAAGTAGAAGCGTAACTGCCTGTGAATGTCCAAAGAGTGCAGTAGTCTCTCCCCTTTATTGTGTGGTTTAGGATAAAAAGTTGTCAGGTGAATAGTTTGGTTTAGAGCCACACTGGATACCACCTTTGGCAGAAAGGTAGGGTTAATTCGTAAAGACACCCTGTCCTGGTGGAAAATGAGGAAAGGTTCCACTGCCATTGGTGCCTGTAATTCTGAAACTCTTCATGCTGATGTTATTGCCATGAGCAGAGCAGTTTTCCAAGAGATATACTTTAATTCTGCTGTGTTGGCTGGCTCAAAAGGAGGTAAAGTTAGCTTCTCCAAAACAAAGTTGAGGTCCCAAGTTGGAGTAGGTGCTCTACGGGGTGGTCTTATGTTTTTAGCCCTTCTGAGGTACTGTTTTAACAGAGGATTAGAGAAAATTGGTGGATCCGTGTTGTAATGAGCAGAAATGGCAGAGGCGTGGATCTTGATGGATGAGAAGGAGAGTCCTTTTTCCAGCATCTCAGTTAAGTATTGTAGTATCTGAGGAATGTTTGGGACAAGAGGGTCAAGCTTGGTTCCAGGCACAGAATCTCTTCCATTTATCCGAATAGGTTTTCCTGGTACTAGGCCTTCTGGCCTCCAGAATGACATTGATAACAGCTTTGGAGAGAGGCATTGCTTGCTTGACTAAGGAATCTTCCATGCAGCTAGGTTTAAGGTCTTTAGCTGGCTGTGTAGTATTTGTTTGTTGTGCTGAGTCAGCAGATGTGGGATTTGAGGCAAAATCCAGGGTGGTTCTTGTGCTAAGCTCCTTAAGATTGGGTACCAGTGCTAGCGTGGCCAAGTCAGGTGCAATCAGGATCATCTTTGGCTCTTCCTGCCTGGCTTTTATGAGTACCTTTGGCAGGAGAGGTAGTGGTGGGAAAGCGTACACTTGAAGGTTCTTACAGCTGAATGAGAGGGCATCCACTTTCCATGCTTGTGGATGGTAACTCCTTGTGCAGAATTTTTGTAGCTGACAGTTTATTGGGGATGCAAGCAGATCTATGTCCAGGCTCCACCATTTCTGTGTTATCATTCTGAATATTTGTGGATTCAACTCCCATTCGTGGGGATCCATGATGTTTCTGCTTAAGTCGTCTGCCAGTGTGTTTTTCTCTCCTGGCAGGAATTGCAATTGCAGATGAACTTGAAGGTTTATAGCTGTGCTCCATAAGGTCATACCTCGTCTGCATAGGGGGTAGGAGTGAGTGCCCCCTTGCTTGTTTATGTACCACATAACTGTGGTGTTGCCAGTCTTTAGTAGTAGTTGTCCTGGATGCAGCAGGTCCTTGAAAGCTATAATCGCATTTTGTACAGCTAGCATCTCTTTTTGATTGATGTGAAGATGTCTTTGTTCCGCGGTCCACGTGCCCTGAATACATTTGCCTGCCATGTGTGCTCCCCAGGCGTAATCCGATGCATCTGTTGTCAGTGTTTGCCTGGCTGTGGGTTGTGTAAAAGGATGTCCCTTGTTGAGGTGACAAGCTTGAGCCCACCACTGAAACTCCTGTTGAAGGCAAGGGATTAGTGGTATAACTGTTTCCAAACTTTGACAGTGTTGTGACCATACATTCTTTAGGTACCATTGCAGTTTCCTCATATGCAGTCTGGCATATGGAATTAGTAGTATGCAGGATGCCATGTAACCCAAGGCCTGCAGAATTTTTCTTGCAGGGAGCTGGGTCTTTGTTGCCATCAATTGAAAGTATTGAGTCAGTCGTCCTTGTTTGTCTGGCATGAGATAAGCCATCTGG
The DNA here is from genome assembly GCF_019279795.1 of Protopterus annectens. Taxonomy (NCBI): domain Eukaryota; kingdom Metazoa; phylum Chordata; order Ceratodontiformes; family Protopteridae; genus Protopterus; species Protopterus annectens. Next base: position 51,607,874 of record NC_056748.1, on the reverse strand, counting down.
GCCGTTGTGTTCAAGCTAGCACCCAGGAATATAATCTCCTGTGAGGGCACTAGTTTTGATTTATTTTCATTTACTGTGTACTCCAGGCAACTTAATAACTTTTTTACAAATGCCAGATGCTTTAGAAGAATGTCCTTGCTCTCTGCTTGAATCAGGCAGTTGTCCAGGTACGGATAAATTTTGAATTCCTTTCTGTCTGCAAAATGCAATTAATGGTGCCAGGCACTTTGTGAATACCCTGGGCGCAGTAGATAAGCCAAAGGGCAGTGCAGAGAATTGGTAGTGCATTGAACCAGCTATGAATCTGAAGTATCTTCTGCAGTTTTGTCTGATAGGGACATGCAGGTATGCCTCTTTGAGGTTCAAAGTCACGAGCCAAGCTTTCTTGCCCAGCATGTGAAGAAGCTGCTGTAATGTCAACATTTTGAATTTTGGAACATCCAGGTAAGTGTTTAGAGATGAAAGATCCAGAATGGGTCTCCAGGCTTTGTCTTTTCTGGGTACCAAAAAGAGTCTTGAGTAAAATCCTTGTCCTTGTTCCTGTGATGGTACCTTTTGAATAGTTCTCATATCCATGAGCGCTGTAATTTGTTTTTGAGCCTCTGCCCATTGATTTGGTGGCAGATTTGGCATTCTTTTTAACATTGGCAGAGTGTGAAAATGGAACCTGTAACCTTGAAATACAATGTTGAGAACCCATTTGTCTTTGGTGATCATTTGCCAATTGTGGTAGAAGAGTGCCAGTTTTACTCCCAAGGGGGTTGCCAAGAAGGATTTGTTTGGCAGCTGTAGTGGGAAGTCATTGGAGCTGCTTTTTATATGGTTGTGGCCTGTCTTCCCCTTCTTTCTGGCCTGATGCAACCCATTGTCGAGGCCTGTAAGGACCTTGTGTTTGACCTCTACCTCTTGGATGTCTGTATCTTCCCCGTTGAGGTCTGTCTGTAATTGGAAAAGGACCAATTCTTAGTTGGCCAGTTTCTGCTAAATCTAGGAGGCTGAACCTGTAAGAAATCCTTTATCGTTTGCATAGATTTTGCCTTATCCTCCATTTTCTTTAATACCTCTTCTGCCTTAACTCCAAATAACATCCTGCTGCAAAGGTGCATCCAATAATTTTGCTTTAACATGATCTGGTAACGTATGTTTTTTTAACCAAGCATGTCTTCTAATGACAGAGCCTGTAACTGCTGCTCTGCGGGAAGCCTCTAGAGAATCAAAACCACATTGCAAAGTATGCTTTCCCACTTGTTCAGCTGCATGCAATAAATCCTGCATTTCTTTAAAATTAGGAGGATCTGATTCTGGAAGCATTTTTTGTTTTAACTGAGACAGTAAAAATTGCTGATATTTTAGCATGTGAAGCTGGCAATTTAAGGCTCTCATTGCTAAAGTTGCAGACATATATACTTTCTTTCCCCATCTGTCTAATGCTCTGGAATCTCTGTCAGAGGGAACTGGATTCTTGGCTGATGAGGCCTTAACTCCTTTGGGTCCCTGAGAAATAGTTTCAGGGTCAGCGACAGGGCTTTTATACAGAAATTTATGTGAGTCAGGGACTCTGCAGTATCTGTCAGGTTTAACAGGGGCTGGAGGTAAGGAATCATGATTTAAGCTGGATTCAGTATACACATCATCCACAATATCTAACACTGGCAGAATAGCAAGGGGTCTGTGTTGAGGTAATAAAAGGAAGTCTCTGAGCCTTTTCTTGGATTCTGAGTAATCCTGGCCTTCCCAGTGGAAATGCTCCCTTATAGTATGTAGGGTTATCCCCAAAGGAGAAGTCCTCAGGCGGTGAGGCTGATGTAATTGATTCCTCAGCATCAGAATCCTCATAAGGGGGTAAAAAGTATCCTAGGTCTGAGGATGAATCAGAAGAGATGGACACCTGGTCGGATGAGTCATAGTCTGCATCCTGTCTAGGCCTTTTATCAGGAGGGGGATGGGACCCCCTGATCAGAGTAATTAGGTCTTCGGCCATTTTGAGCATTTGTTTCTTAGGCATGGAGGCCTATCCTGGAGAATGCTGTATTTGTTTATTTGACTTTAAAGGAGGCTTAGACTTAGCTGAGGGTTTAATGCTTAACTGAGTAGGTCTGAAGACACCCTCTGTAGCTGTGGGTTGCTCAGCTACTACGGATCCCTCTGAAAGGTTAGTCTCGGTAGTCTGAAGAGCTTGTGTGTCCGAAGGCTCAGCCATCTCCACGTGGGAGTCAGAGGCGGCTTGTGGTTCTACAGAAGCGGTCGTCAGGGGCTGCGAAGGCACCTCGCTGAAAACCGGTGACTGGCCTAGAACAGGCTTCATCGTCAGTTTTGGGACTCAGATGCCTATCCTTGTCTTTGCGCTTTTTGTGCAAACCGGTCGTTGGAAGTTCCGACGGCATGGTATAATTGAATTTTCAACCAAAATAATGTCGGGCAAAATCAAACCGACGTTTAATAGTGCGCTTGTTAAACCTAGCACAAAACCGACAACCAGTAATGTCGTGGTCAGGGCCTAGGCATGGGATACAATAGGAATGGAAATCCTTATGAGGTATTTGCTTCTCACAAGAAATACAGTTATTAACTTTTACTGACATCGGTCTGAGGCAAGAAAAGGTTTCCCCAACGGGGTACTTAGCTTTGTAGAAGACTTCGGTTCTGGATTCGGAATGAAAATCTCAGGAGACGGCCAACCGGCACTTGCGAACTGCTTTTGCTTCGGGCACCATGCGGCAAGAAAGACTGAAGAAAATGGCATTGGTTTCATCTTATATACCCCTGTCGCACTGACGTCAGGGAGGAGTAGATAGCAACCGATGCCGGACCAAGACTTTGGAACTCTGGCCGACTGCGGGACTGCCTGAAGGCAGAATAACCCAAGTGTAATGACTTCAGCAGTGTAACACGATGAACATCTGGTAATGCAAGTAGCCTGCTTTGAAGTGGAGGTATCTTCTGCAAGATTCCCTGACTGGGATATGCAGGTAAGCCTCCTTTACGTCTACAGTTACCAACCAGGCATCTTTGCCTAGCACAGGTAGTAACTGTTGAAGAGTCAGCAGCTTGAATTTTGGAATGTCCAGAAATGTGTTTAGAGTGGATAAGTCCAGAATTGGACGCCATGATTTGTCTTTTCTGGGTACCAGGAAAAGTCTTGAATAGAAACCTTGTTTCTTTTCCTCTTCTGGTACATGAGGGACAGAACTTGTTTCTGGGCCTCTGTCACCTGATTTGGAGGCAGATCTGGCCATCCATTTGGGATTGGCAACGTGTGGAAATGAAATCTATATCCCTGGGATACTATATTTAAAACCCACTTGTCCTGGGTAATAAGTTGCCAGTTTTGTGCATGAAGTGCCAGTTTTCTCCCCAAAGGGGCGGCTAAAAGGTAAGTGCTTGGTGACTGTAGAGGGAAGTCATTGAAACTCTTGACCATAGGGAGGTGCCTTGTTGTTTCCAGATTTGAAGGTGGAGGCACCCCATTGTTTTGTTCTAAAGGTTCCTTGTGACTGAAACCTGGAGCCTATGGAATGTCTGGATTTGATCTGAGCGGCTCTCGAAGGGACTGGAAAGGACCAGTTCTTAGTAGGCCAGTGCCTACTAAATATCGGAGGTTGCACTTGTAAGAAATCTTTCACAGTTTGCATTAGATTTAGCTTTATCTTCGATCGTTTTTAACACTTCTTCAGCCTTATTACCAAAGTGATGGTCCTGTTGTAAAGGAGCATCCAACAATTTTGCTTTAACATGGTCAGGCAGAGTTTGCTCTTTGAGCCAAGCATGACTTCTTAGCACAGACCCAGTTACAGCAGCCCTGCAAGAGGCCTCCAAGGAATCAAAACCACATTGCAAAGTATGTTTTCCAACTTGTTCAGCTGAATGTAATAAATCCTGCAAATCTTTATTTTCCACAGTCAGAAATTAACATAATTTTCTGTTTAAGTAATCCCATGATATGCTGTTGATATTTAAGCATATGAAATTGACAGTTTAAAGCCCTGATGGCCAAGGTTGTAGACGTGTAAACCTTCTTACCCAATCTATCCAGCGCCCTGGAATCTCTATCAGAAGGGGTAGAATTTTTAGCAGTAGAGGCCTTAATGCCCTTGGGACCCTGAGAAATGGTTTCAGGATCAGCAGTAGGATTTTTGAAAAGGAATTTGTGGGAGTCAGGAACCCTGTATTATCTGTCTGGCTTATTAGGAGCAGGAGGCAGAGAATCAGGAGCCATACTAGATTCTGAAAAAACATCATCAACAATGTCTAGAACAGGAGATATAGCCAAAGGCCTATGCTGAGGAAGAAGAAGAAAATCCCTAAGTCTCTTTTTAGATTCAGACAAATCCTGACTTTCCCAGTGGAAATGTTCCCTTAAGGTATGTAAAGTTTCTCCAAAAGCGAAATCATGAGGGGGAGAAGCAGAAGGAATGGAATCTTCTGTGTCAGAGTCCTCATAAGTAGGTATAGATAAATCCTGTTCAGTAGAAGAATCAGAAGAAATAGAATTCTGATCAGAAGATTCATAATCAATGTCTTGCCTAGGCCTCTTAGCAGGAGGGGGGTGGCTAACCCTGATCAAGGTAATTAAATCTTCAGCCATTTTGATCATTTGCTTTTTAGGCATAGGGACCTGCACACGTGGCCCAAGCGTCAGTTTTTTAGACAAAGAAGTAGATTTTGGCCTTAGTTTTGAAGATGGCGTCGGTTTAATATACAACTCTTTAGGCCTGAAAACACCCTCAGAAGCCGGTGCCTGCACAGTGGCTCCAGACCCCATCTAAGGTAGAGACATCCGCAGGTTCAATACTTAAAGCATCTTGCGGCATACCGGACTCCAAATGGGTCTCAGTAGAGGCCTGTGAATCTAAAGTAGCGGGCATCAGGGGCTGCGAAAGCGCCTCACTGAGTACCGGCGAACTAGTGACTGACTTAGGAGAAGCATTGTTGTCAGTTTTGGACCTCGACGGCCTGTCTCTGTCTTTTTTTTGCATTTTTTAGGTATTCCGGTAGTCGGATTGCTAACCGACGTAATTTCTGGATAGTTAAATCGTGAGCAAAAATATACCAACATTTAATAGTGCGTTGATTAAATCTAGCACAAAACTGACAACAAGGTACGTTATGATCAGGGCCTAGACAAAGAATACAATTATTTTTCTTTTCAGCTTTTCCCGGTTAGGGGTTGCCACAGAGGAACTCCAGTCCGCTAATGATTGGCAGTAGATTTTTATGGTGCCGAGTTGCCAGCCCGACACCCAACCTTCAGCGAAGGCACGCCCATTCACGCATGTCTTTCGGAGGCCACTCGACCGCGGGGAGGACATGCAGACTCCACAGAGAAGGCACTCCAGCCGAGAATCAAACAGGAGAACCTCTTGTTGTGAGGCAACAACGCTACCAATGTACCACCGCGGCATCCAGGCAAGGAATGGAGTACAGAAGGCAAGGAATACAATACAGATGAAAATCCTTATGAGGTATTTGCTTCCCACAAGTAATGCAATTACTAACTTTTACTGACATCGGTAAGGAGCAAGAAAAAGTTTCCCCAACCGGGTACTTAGCTCTTAGTTGAAGACTTCGGTTCTGAAACTCGAAAACGAAAATTTCAGGTGTCGACCGACCAGCACTTGCGAACTGCTTCTGCTTCGGGCACCGCGCGGCAAGAAAGACTGATGTAATGGCATCGGCTGCATGTTTTATACCCCTGACGACCTGACGTCATGGAAGAAGGGACAGCAACCGATGCAGAACCCAAGACTTTGTTAATCCGGCCGACTGAGGACAACCTGCCAGCAGATTACCCAAATGTGATGACTGCAAAAGTGAAACACGAAGAAAATCTGGCAATTAAATGCTCTGATGGCAAGAGTTGCTGAGGTATATACCTTCTTACCCCATCTGTCTAAAGCTCTGGAATCCCTGTCTGAATGGTTAGGGGTTTTGGCTGTAGTAGCCTTAATGCCCTTAGGTCCCTGGGAAATGGTCTCTGGATCCGCAGTAGGATTCTTAAAGAGAAATTTGTGAGAATCAGGTACTCTGTAGTACCTGTCAGGTTTTCTAGGGGCTGGTGGTAAGGTGTCTGGAGTAAGACTGGATTCCATGAAGATATCATCTACAATATCCGGGACAGGGGGTACAGCTAAAGGCCTATGCTGAGGCAACTCTAAAAATTCTCTGAGTCTCTTTGGACTGAGGATAGTCCTGGAATCACAAGCAGAAATGCTCTCTTAAAGTATGCAAGGTTTTACCAAAAGAAAAATCCTCTGGAGGGGAGGCAGAGGGAATGGATTCCTCTGCATCTGAATCTTGAAAAGTTGATAAGATGGATTATCAAGCTCAATGCTGACAGATATCCAGGCTTAAATGGTTGTACATCACTGGTTCCATTTCTTAAAGCTAGACGCCTTCAACACAATTAATTTTTTTGCATAAAATAAAAAAATATATATACATATATTTCTTTTATTATATATTTTGTATTATGCATTCTTTTTATATATATATTATATATGTGCATTTTTATGAGATTATTTAATTGTTTTAAATTAGATATGCATAAATATGAATATACTATGCATTTTTATTTATATGCATTTTTTATATATATGCATTTTTAATGAGATTATTTAACGGTTTTAAATTAGATATGCATCAATATGAACATACTTTACATTTTTGTATATATATTTTATATTCATATGCATATTTTACAATATTCTTGTCATATATGCCTTTAAATTTTCAAAAGTTGTATGATGTCACTAATTGGAAAATTTTTTTGACTGCGAGTGATATAAAACAAGCAGTTGAACAGTTAATTCTTTGTCTGATGAAGCAACGAAGGTTGCGAAAGCGCTCACCTCTCCTTTTTACTTTGTTTAAATAAAGACGTTATTGTGTGGTACCCGGTATAGTGTTTTCTCTCATATACTTCTTTTTTTTATATACTGGGTTTTACCTGTATAGCCGTTTTGCTTTTCGTTTATTAGTTTATTTTTATTCGGCAAAAGGACACACGCGTCTATGGAGAACTTAGATACCAACTCATCGAATGATGGTCACCATCAAAGATTTCTTAGAATACTGGATATTCCAAATAATCCACTACTTACAGCGTCTTTCAGTGAAAATATACAAGATAATAGAAACAACCAAGATCTATCAGAATTCTTTAACCAATATAAAAAACTTGAGAATCTGATGTACAAATACAAAAGACTCCAATGGCAACGGTTACATCTGCAAGCATCACTAGACTCCAAAATTATTCCACGTGGTCTAAGAATACTGAATATGCCTACATATGGTGAGTCTTTTCCTATTCTTTTGAGAAAATGGCAAGAATTGAATTTACAATTCAGTACAAAATATATGGATCTCTTAACTGACTTTTTTCTACCCATTGAGAATGAACTTAAAGCTGAAATCATTGCCACAGAATCAATTATTAATAAGAACTTTGTACAAGATACAGTTTTTCTAAAAATGAATGAACTTCAGGATAACATCATGTCATATGAAAGGAAGCTGCAAAACATTAAACTATCAAAACTTAACAGAAACAAAAAAGATTTTGCTTTAAATAATGTCTTCTCATGGCCCAAAGAAAATAACTTTAGACATCAAACTGTTTCTGACAAGGCAAGGAATGTGCATACTACACCTTTAAATTCAGATTCCACCTATGCTGCAGTTACACAAGGCACCCCCTGTTCTCTGACAACTGAAACAGCTTGTATACAAGAGGAGAAGAACACCAGTTTAACTCTCCCTGTTTCTGAGTCCTCTGACCAACAAAACAGTAATTTAAAAGATAAAAACAGTAAATTAGGAGCTATTCCAAAGAAAACATATGCAGTTTTACCATCTACAAGTCATACTTCATCGACTCTAAGAAAGGAAGGAACTTCAAACATACAAGTGACTGAAAACACAGAAAGTATTTTTTTAGATGCCAGCAAACAAGGCGACTTCACTTTGAGAGTACCACTACCTTACAAGAATTGAATAAAACAATATGTACACAAAGGACAGTCACTGCAACTGGGTTCACTGAAAGGAGCAGTACATTCTCCGAAGAGGAGACGGACTTAACTACAGGTTTGATTTTGAACCTTTCCTCTATTATTTTAACACCGGAACAGTTGAATGTTTTAAATAAGGGCCTTTCATTTATACCTGCTAGAAAGGCTAATCTTACAGAAATGATTAAAGACCTTAAATTATTAGGCAGGAATTTGGCTCTAAAAGTTTTGTTCCCAAACAATGTTACAAATAATATGAATGTGTTTAAACAGCCTAGCACTTTCATTCCTTATACTCCCCCGAGTATACAAAGATTCCTTGATATATGTGAAACATCTTTTAGGCAGATATATGATGATAATTTGAGTGACTATTACTATGGAAATCTAAATACAAGTGAATATAGAGCACTGAATGAACTAAAGAACTTGAATTCTGTCGTTATTAAACAGGCAGATAAAGGTGGAGGTATTGTTATTTTAGATAAGCAATTGTATGTACAACAAATGTATAAGTTACTGCTTAATAATGATACATACAGAGGAATCTCAAAAGTTACAGTGAATGCCATCATTGATAAAGTGTCTTTTTTGATTTTTGACTTATTAATTACTGATTTAATAGATGAACCACTGTTTAAATACTTTAATGTCTTGAATCCAACTATTCCTAAGATTTATGGTTTACCAAAGGTTCATAAAGACAGAAGTCTGCCACCAATGCGTCCCATAGTCTCAGGCACTGGTTGGTGTACAGAACCACTGTCTATTTATGTTGAAAGTACACTGCATGTGCTCTTAGACAAATGTGAAAATATTTTAAGAGACACCAAAATGTTTCTAGAGAAATTACATACTAGAATTGAAAGTTTATCAGATATTAATGACTTTGCTCTTGTTACTATGGATATAGAGTCATTGTTTACAAGTATCCCGAATACATGGGGCATTAATATGATTAGAAATTTTCTTACAAGAAATAATTGTTTCACCAATGAAAAAGTACAACTTATATGCAGTTTGTTAGAGATTATTCTGGAAAATAATGTTGTATATTTTGAAGAACAATTCTTTTTGCAACAGATCGGCGATGCCATGGGCACACCATGTGCAAATAGTTATGCTAATCTATCTCTTACATTCTGGGAACAAACACATGTCTTTTCTGATAAGAATCCATTTATTAGTCAGCTTTTATGGTATACACGTTTTGTGGATGATGTTTTTATTATGGAAAGGCAATATATCTGAGCTTATATTATTTATTAACTATTTGCATACAACTACTGATTTTCTGAGATTCACATACAAATTTTCTACATCTGAGATTGATTTCTTAGATGTACATATAATCAAATCAGAGTTGACAGGTTTTACCAGCAAAATTTTTCACAAACCCACGAAGAAAAATACATACCTTCACAAAACCAGTATGCACCCTAGACACATTCCAAGAAATGTGCTCAAGGGGCAGGTATACAGAACATTAAGATTACACAACAATGATGATGCAGTACTAGCTTTGAATAAATTGAAAACTGATTTTTTAAGAAGAGGATATCATATGGATGAAATAGATAGAACTATTTCTGATGCTTGGACACTCAGGGACTCTAAATGTAAAGCGTACTTTCAATCTTCTAATTCTATTACGTCAGATAGCAGTAATTTGAGAAATAATACACAAAATAATAGCATTAGAGCGTTTTTTCAGTATGCTAGTAATGTTAATCAGTATACTAATATTATCAAACAACATTGGCACATTTTACATGAGATTCCTTGTTTACATTCTTTCATTGGTAATGCACCTAGTTTCAGTTTCAGAAATAATCTAACATTAAAACAACAATTGTGTAATAAAGACGTCAAAAACTACTTATAATTCCAGACTTAAAGGTACTTTTCCTTGTAGGTCTTGTACTGCTTGTACACATATTCATAGTACTACACCATATATTCATCCTGTTAGAAATTTTACACTATACTCTCATTCATATGCAGACTGTAAAACCACAGATGTTATTTATTTTTGTTTCTGCTAAATATGTCATGCCTTCTATATAGGAAAAACAAATAGAAACTTAAAGGATAGAATATTGGAACACATAAGAGACATCAGAAATAACAAAACTACTAGTGCGCTTGCTCAACATGTTTTAAACACTGACCCTTCACACTCTTTCAAGTTCTTTGTTTTACAACATATACACAGAAATGTGAGGGGAGGAGATATAGAAAATTTCACAGAGAGCCGAGAACAAAGATGGATTATCAAGCTCAATGCTGATAGATATCCAGGCTTAAATGGTTGTACATCACTGGTTCCATTTCTTAAAGCTAGACGCCTTCAACACAATTAATTTTTTTGCATAAAATAAAAATATATATATACATATATTTCTTTTATTATATATTTTGTATTATGCATTCTTTTTATATATATATTATATATGTGCATTTTTATGAGATTATTTAATTGTTTTAAATTAGATATGCATAAATATGAATATACTATGCATTTTTATTTATATGCATTTTTTATATATATGCATTTTTAATGAGATTATTTAACGGTTTTAAATTAGATATGCATCAATATGAACATACTTTACATTTTTGTATATATATTTTATATTCATATGCATATTTTACAATATTCTTGTCATATATGCCTTTAAATTTTCAAAAGTTGTATGATGTCACTAATTGGAAAAAATTTTTTGACTGAGAGTGATATAAAACAAGCAGTTGAACAGTTAATTCTTTGTCTGATGAAGCAACGAAGGTTGCGAAAGCGCTCACCTCTCCTTTTTACTTTGTTTAAATAAAGACGTTATTGTGTGGTACCCGGTATAGTGTTTTCTCTCATATACTCATCAGACTCCTGGTCTGTAGAATCAGAAGGAAACTCAATTCTTTGTCTTTTAGCAGGGGAATGCTGGTTTCCCCTAATTAGAGTAATAAGGTCTTCAGCCATTCTACAGTTTTCCATGTGCAAAATTTCAAAGAAGCTGAAGCTGCAGGTTCAACGGGTGTCTGTGTCACTTTTTCCAGAATAAAATTAAAATCCCAAGGAGTAAAACACACTTCCTGTGAGGTCTGATGCGAAGGACACCTTTTAAAAAAAGCTTAACTTCCAGCCTAGAAACTAAAGGAGGAGATAAAGGCAGACATGCAGAAATGGCTGATAAGTGGGCTTTAACTGAAGAATAAGCCAATCCAGCCTTGCAGTTCACACAAATAAGACAGAACTAGGGGAATATCCACTGATAAATGGATCTAGCTGTTTCGTAAGACACCAGATGGAGAACCTCATCGATTTGGACAAGTAGGATCTACTAGTATTAGGTTTCCTGGACTCCTGCAGGACTAGAAGAACATCCTCAGAGAAAAGTTGTCAGAAAGGGATCACAAAACCCATCACCCACAAAGTCAGACTAAGTGTTGCTAAATATGAATAAGAGATCCCTTGCCTTGTGTGAGAAGAGCCACCCTGTGAGGTAACTTGTGATGACTGCTTTTGACTAACTGTAGAAGAAGATGGAACCAATGCAGTCTTGGCCAAAAGGGGGTCACCGGGATGATTTTTGGGTTGTCTTGCTGCATCTTCAGCAGGACTTTCTTAATGAGTGAGAAAGGGGGGAATGTGTACAGAAACATCCCCTTCCATGAGAATGATAGGGCATTCACCATCCATACTAGAGGATGTGGGACTCTGCACAAAATTTTGGAAGTTGTGTGTTCAGAGAGGAGGCAAAAAGATCTATATGAGGCATACCCCAGTGGTGGAGAATGTCCAGAAACACATCTCTGTGGATCATTCATTTGTGGGCTTGTGTCATGGACCTGCTCAGTGTGTATACTAGAACATTTTAAGCTGAGGGAATGTAAACAACTGTTAATGTGATCTTTGCTTGTATGGCAATCTCCCAGGCTTAGAGTGCTAACCTTCAGAGTAGGTAAGACTTTGTTGCCCCCTGCTTGTTCACATACCAAAGTACTGTGGTGTTGTCTGTGAACAGTTTTAAGGGACCTGGTTGAAGAGATGAACGGAAGGCTTGAAGGGCCAGAAACCGAGTCCTCATCTCTTTGATATTGATGTGTTGTTTCCTTAGCGAAAGAGACCATAGGCCTTGGACCTTTAGATTCCCCAATGTCGCGCCTCACCCCAGGTCTGAGGCATCTGTAAACAGCTCCTGAAAAAAATGAGGTGTCTTAAGGGGGAATCCTAGATTCAGATATTTGTTGAATCCGCCAAAGCAATTCCTTCTTTAGGCTATGCAGGAGTGGAAGGACAAACTCCAGATGGTGAGCAAGAAGGGACCAGAGTGTTTTCAGGTACCAGTGGAACTTTCGTTTGTGAAGTCTAGCTAGGGGCAGCACTGGTATAACATAAGCCATGAACTCTAGCATCCTGAGGAACTCTCTGGCAGTCAGTGAATTAACAGGAAGCAACTGCTGGAAGTAAGTCATAAGAGATTGCATTTTTTCCAAAGGTAGAAAGGCCATCATAAGGTCTGTCCTTATCCTGCATCCCAAGAAAACCTGATCCTGAGAAGGGGTTAGGGAAGACTTGTAGTTGATAGTGAATCCTAGGCTTAGGACCAATGAGATGGTGGTTTGAAGGTTGTGTTGCAGGATAGCTGGATGGTTTGCTTGAAAAGCAGGTCGTCCAGGTAAGGGTAAATAAGAATTCCCTGCAGTCTGCAGAAAGCAATGACAGGAGCCAAACACTATGTGAATACCATTGGAGACTTAAAGTGTCCAAAGGGCAAAGCACAAAACTGAAAATGAGAGGAACCAACAGAAAACTGTTAAGAATTTCCTGAACAGGGGGTGAATGGGAATATAAAGGTATACATCCTTGATGTCTAGGGAAACCAGAAAGGTCTGAGGGAGCAAGAGGGGAACAGAGTTTGTAGAGCGAGTATCCTGAAAGTGGGGACTTATAGAAAAAAATTCAGCTGGGATAAGTCTAGACCTGGCCTCCAAGGACTATTTTTCCTGGGGACTAAGAACATCCTGGAATAGAAAAGCCTTTTCCTCTTTCCATATTGGGAATTACCTGTATGATCCACTGTGAAATCAAGTCCTGAATCACCTGTGGAAAGAAATGGATCTGGTCTCTTGTGGGTTGTGGGATGCCCATGAAGGGAGGCATGGATTTCTAAATCATGAAATAGCGTTTTGGACAATGGACAGGACCCATTTGTCTGTGGTTATGCTCGTCGAATAAGAAAGGCACTGGGAAAGAGGAACTTCTGTGAGTCTGCACAAGTAGTCACAGACTACCTGGCTTGTCTGAAAATGGGGCCTTCTGGGCAGATGAAGGCTGAGACCTAGGTGGAGTCTGCCTGCATGTACCCTTCTTGTGAGGTTGAGAAGGAGCACAGGTCTTTTTCCTTATAAAATTTGTTTTGAAGGGATCGTTTCTATGATATTCTGGAACTAGGGAGATAAAAATATGTTCCTACAGTTATTTCCCTTTCTCTTGGGAGGGATTTGAAGATGGCAGCAGCATTTGCAGCAAAAAGGGTGGAATTGTCCAGGGGTGCATCCATGAGTTTTGCCTTGAAATCATCAGGCAAAGGCTGCAATCTCAGCCAAAAATACCTCCTGAGGGCAGATCCAGATGCTGCTGATCTATCAGAGACATCAGCTGCATCATAACTGTATTTTATGGAGTGCCTGGTAATCTGAGAATAAATTGTCAGGAGGGAAGAGAGTTGTGATTTGGCTACAGAATCTGGAAGATCTGTCAGCAATTCTGAAGCCTGGGAAAGTAGGGCCATAACATACTTAGACATATACGTCTGATAATTAATGGCCCTAAAAGACAGAGTAGAAGAGGTGTAGACCTTTTTCCCAAGCCTCTCCATCATTTTACTGTCCTTGTCAGACTGCAAAAGGGTAGTGCGGGGCAGCAATATAAAAGGTTTATCTGCAGAGACTGAAATCACAGCTGGATTTGCAGGAGGGCATCTGAACAGATAAGCTACTGTTCTCAGGGACTTTAAAAAACCTGTCTGGGTTTTTGTGTGCAGGAGGTTGGGAATTAGGGTTTTTGCATGCTGAAAGGAAGGCATACTGAACGGCTGGTAAAACAGCTGGGATAGCAGAAGGGGAAGGAGAGTCCATTTGTAAGAACTCATAGTACCTCTTTTGTACTTCTGAAACCTGGGAGCTTTACCACTTGAAAAAATCCCTCATCCTAGACACGGTTTCTCCAAATGTAATATCCTCCTCAAGACAGCTCCAACCATTGGAGTCAACGTCAGGGGAAGTCTAACCCAGGGTGGAATAAGTTTGAGTACAGTAGGCCAGGGACTAATATGAAGATGAAGTATCTTCTTCAGAGGCCTCTTGTTACACAATAGCACTCCTGGGTAAAGGGGTGGAGTGGGGGTGATACAGGAATAGGAAGCTGAACAGAGGAAGGCCTAAGTGCCAAAAAAGGCATTCAAGACTCCCTGTGCAAAGGCCTGCCAGTCTGGGGAAGGATCCTGTGTGGAAGAAAGATTTTTTTGTTTTTGTTTCTTTTTAAGTGGGGGATCTACCCTTGTCTGGGAAGGTTGGGTCGACGTAGGCCTAGGCTCTGACATCAAAGTCAGCAAGTCCTCAGTCATTAAGCCAGGAAAGGTACTGCGAGGTATGTCGAAAGGAGCGTGCTGTGGTTCTCCTTACCATCCGAAGCAGACGTCTGTGAGGCCTCTGCAGGAGTGCTGAAGGAACGCTCCCTAGCAGCATCTAAATCAGTTCCTGAAAAAGGAGGAGGACCAGGAACTGTACGGACCTCTGGGCCTTCACTGGTCCGAAGAGGTATGTCTGGGATCAGAGGCACAGCTGAAGATTCATGCCTCAACCTTTTCACCTTCTTCTTTGGAGGCTCACCCAACAGACCTGAGGTTCCTTTCATAGCGAGTGCTAGTTGCTTTAGTCTCTGGTTCTCAAGGTAGATATTAACTCATTAACCCCGAGTACTGTCTCACAGCGCCTCTGTGCATACATCCGAGTGAGCTGTGAGAAGATAGTAATTGTAAGCAGTTATATCAGAGTCCCTTCCACAAGCGCATCTAACTTTACAGCCGTATTGTAGCTCCTCTGTTAAAAAAAATAAGTTGAAAAAGTACCTGAACTTTTTCAGGTACTTTCGCAACTTACTTTTTAGTCTGAAGTTATTTGATGTTTATATTCGACTTTTCGGAGAAAATTGACTTTAAAGTCAGGTAACTGCAGCAAGACAATTCTCCACGCACTGCACGAAGAAAGTGGTGGCAGCCAATCAGATTATTCCTTTTCAAGCTGCCAGTTAATCATACTGCAAACCCTGTTACTCCATCAACATAAGGTTTATGTATAACTTCAGTCTTCATAATATGTATTTCAAAGCCACAACTTATCCTGTAGAAGCTAACGTAGCGTTAGCTTAACCATAATGGTATCTGTACTGCTTTTAGACTCTACCATACTGTTAGTCTCCTGAAACAGAAACAAAAGGTTTAGATGCACTCTTGGAAAATTTGTATTGTTCATTCTGCAGCTAAGTGTATCGCTGAAAAGTAATTGTGGCAAGGCTAGCTCCACTATGTAGTATACAGTTTTGGATGCATACGAATGGAGAGCGTCAAAATTCAGTGTCTAATTTTCTTTAATCCCACTAGATAGCATACATTATTAGCACGACACCTAGTTTTTACTTCCTTCATTTTTTCCCCTTCTTTTAGATGTATTTTAGTGAAATCAGAAAGCCACAAAGTCCACTCAGCGATATTTAGTCTTAACGCACCTTTATTTACAAAAACAAGCCACGTTTTCGCTACAACCCCTGGTGTAGCTTCCTCAGAGTACAAGATAAAACTGTGACAGTTTCTTTTTTAAACATGAAAGCGCGCCAAACAGAAGGGCAGCGCTACATTGTTAAAGATACAGTCAGTATAAAAATGAACACATAATTCCTTCTAAGTTTAAAAATTATTCTACCAAAAATTTTTTAAGACTGATTCATTCGTTAAGACCCTGAAGTCAATCTTTAAAATACTTAAAATGATTATAAACTGTTGAACAACATACCGGAACTTGTCCGGTCAAGGCATACACACAAACATGATACACTAAGTAGAAATAAACATAAAATATGATGCCGTTACCATAAACAACATCAATTTAATCTGAACTTAATGCTAGCAAATCAGCAATCCTACATAAGTAGATGCCGCTAAGCCGACTCGTCAGAATTCAATAAGTCCTGTACAAGGACAAGGACTACCAAGCATGTCAGATCCACCCCAACTTAAACAGCCAGGGTCATGTCCTACATCGCCAAATTGTAATATTAAAATGTATTGAACATTTAAATAAAACATACGATCTCTAAGAGCACTCCTGTGCAACTGACTGGTAAAGAGAAATCCTGGTCTTTTGTTTCAGCAACAGTTTGTTTTCAGATGTATTTTAGTAGTATTTTTTTTTCTTGACAGCATCCTGTGTGCAGTGTACTTCAATAATCCCTCCCACACTGTGATATCACCATGTTCTCATCCTGCTTTCTTATCTCCTAATTATGTAAGCCCTTTGGTGACAGTCCCAGAATTGTTTTTATTCACCTGGGGAAACAAACTCTGGGCTGATGTTTCTTCCGTTGTGCCTGGTTACATATTGTAAGATGGCTCCGGAGTTCCACATCAAAAGGTTCTATCACATATCTCTAAAAGATAAAACAAAAAGTCGATCACTTAGGTTTACTCCACAAAGTTCTTTTTAATAAAGTGTGGAGTGGACCGAAGTGATCAACTTTTTGTTTTATCTAGTTCTTCGTTTGTTTTACTGTACATGTCTCTAAAAGTGTAAATAGCATATTTTACACATGCTGTGGGCTACCTAAATGAATTTGTCAGTAAGCTGTTAGTAGGCGTTCCACATTATGATAGACAGTGTTCCACGTTTTGGAAATGGAAAGTTGAGAGCTTTGAAAAGCTGTGGCTCATTTAAATTGATAACACTGGACCTTGATAATAACTGGCCAGCAGAATTTGCACCCCTGTCCCTCTGATGTGGAAATGTGATTAGCCTTTACAGGTAAATGTTATCTTGGAGCAGGTCAGTCCATCTACTCCATTACATCCTTCGACTCCCTTGGGCACTTCCAAAGATTATTAAATGTTACTGACTTTCTCTGTCCAATAACTCTGTCATTTTCTCTTTACCACCTCAGAACCTGCTTCTAATTCTGTCAAAAGTGAGGCTTTTCAGGAACCCTAAGTGGCATTATGACAGTAGTAGTGAGTAGGTTGATGTTTTTGGCTTACTAAAATGGGCACGTATTTGTTGTTCCACTTATTTTGAGATCTGTAGTTACGAGCAGAAAAAGTGTTAGTTGGAAAATGTGTGGCTGACTTTTTAAGTCGTAATATCGGTATTATCAATCTTGTCTAGTGTTCTGCATAACTGTTGCTCCAGATAATTAATACTGGAGGCCTTGCTTATTTCTCTTGTTTCTTACGGGTTTAACCACAAGCCTTTTGAGTTTGTCAGTAGAGTGTGTGTGTGTGTGTGTAAAACTTTGCCGGTAACTAGTATTTAGAAGGACGTTTTGTCTTGATAGAAGCAGGGCCGGCCTTAGCTGAACTGGTGCCCTAGGCGAAGTAGTACTCCGGTGCCCCTTAAGTCCCACCCATACCGTGCTCATGAAACGCCCCTATAAGCCACACCCACAGGTCAGTCACTCCCCAGGAAAGCCACTCCAGTCATTTCCTTCATTTAAATGCATATGAAGAAAAGATACCTTGTGATGCAGTTAAACTGAAAGTGAAGGACAGTGGAATTTTCCTTTAATAAACCTGCTTTATCAGTTGCCCCTTCACATATATTTTAGTATCAAAGTCACGTCCTCAGAAAATTGAAGCTCACATGCCTTATTTCAAAGAGTTGCTTAAGTTAAACTAAACATTTTAATTTACTTTGGGGTAGGCGAGTGAACCTTACAGCTCAGTGAAAGTAGAACAGCAACCTCCCTCCTCCATATGTACAGTAGCTTAAGCTTGAATAGCACAAACACAGATAGACATTTACTAAACAATACAGTCTCACAATGAAAACAGACTTAGCATGAGCAATAACATCTCTGCCATTGAAATGGCATGAAAATCCACATTCATAAAAATGCATCTGGCCAGTGGAGGCTTAAGTTTACCTTTGGGCTATTTTCAAAACGGCCTCCTTGCACACATTTTTAGGGCCATGCATACATGTATGTGTTCTTTGATTCACCTTCCTGACTGTATTAAATTACATTCCTTGTATAATAAAGCAACACTTGTTAGTGTGTTTTTTAAATTTGTAGTTTTGAACATTTTTCCAGTAAGCAATAAAACAAAATGCACGACCCAGTAATGACAAACCTGCCCATTTCAAAACATTTTAACCATAAAGAGGGGATGGGAGTCTGGCCTCATGGTTATGGTGTTTGCCTTACAAACACAAGGTGCAGGGTTTGAGTCTTACAAGGGATAACTGGCTAGGCTTAAAATGGCTCACAAGGGCAGTTAGCTTAGTACTAATCTATGAACCTACAAAAGGCCACTCAAAGTTCTGTCATTACAATCCACAAGTCAATAAGCACAATCTCTGCAGAAGTAAAGTTCATCCGAATAATTCTACATTAAAGAGATTCTTTAATAATGAACAGTCTGTTACTGGCAAACAATTTTACATTTCAGTGTTTCATCTACCAATTCACTGCCTGCCGCCCTTGAAGAATTACTTTCCTACTTTACACAAAAAACAAAATGGTAAGCTGGTAAAATTGCAATAGGGAATAACTGAGAAACTGACAACAGGTTCATAGTTACTAGGCATCTTATACAAAAGAGGATACATTCAGGAATGCAAAACCCATATCCCCCCTTAAAATGCACCAAATAATCAGCAAGCATTGCGTTACATACATGCCTCCATACCTCTCAATCTCTTAGTACAAGAACGCTGGAAAAAGCCTGAAACAGTGGGGGGGGGTGGCAAAAGAGGGACATATTATAAATATTGCCCTTGTAGACTTAGAAAGTTGCTAAAATAACACAATTTTCTTAGCAGGCATTTTCTGAAGGGCATGAAGACAAACTCAAATGTATGACATTTAGTTAATTCAATCCTCAATGATTTGCCAGAAAACCACAAATTGTATGAAGAATAGGTCAAAAATATGAGGCAAAAATCTGGACAGTTGAAAGGTATGCTCATTACCATATGGGCATTTGCTAAAATTGCCATAGATCTCCCAGGAGGCAATGTTGTGAATGGGACCCAACAAAAATACAATCAGAGTAGAAGTCTCTGTGGGATATGTGCCTTCTACAAAAACACTGTAGAATCTTTTGCAGAGTGACCATACCCTAAATACATGCAAGGCATCTGACCCTAACCCACAACTAAAATAGGACAAGTACCACAATAAGGAAAGGAAAAAAAAAAAAACAATTTTCAAAATGGGGCACTTACTTGCCAGCCCTAGGAAAACAAGTCAAACTGCTGGACTGATGATGCTTTACATGCAAGACACAAACTACACTGTGGCAAGAAACAGCTTAAAATGCATTGGCATCTGAAGGTGGAAGGGTGCAAAGCTCTGTAGGTTTATGATTACTGCACAAGTGATCCATATGATGAACATCACACAGCTACTAGGTTGTGCTCAGATTGCAGTTCTTAATAATGTTCCTGTCTAGAGATGGCAACAATAGTGTGTAATCATGTGCCTGTTACATAAATACTACCAATTCAGTGGGAGTAGAACTAAAGGAATAAGCACACCCTTTACTAACACTTTATTAGGAACAGATAAATACACCAATAAAGTAGCTGGGACCTACAGGTACCCTGCAATTACCTTGAAAAGAAAGGCCCCCATAAGTCAGAAGGTGGGAGGAGAAAGTAGACTCAATTAAAAAAAAAAGACATTGCAAGTCTCATCTTAAGAGTGTCCTAAATCAGTTGGCTAATAAAAAAACATTCTTTGTTCTAAAACATATTAAGCTGCATTAGAGGTAAACAAAGTAAAGAAGCAACAAATAAATTTAATACACGCACGTCCTGAGGGCCACATGTGGAACAGTTGTAACAGAAGGCTGCCATCTCTTCAGATCTCATATCTAGGTTGTAATAAACCCTGACCACTACAGAGGTGGTCCTACAAAGCTTTGCACCCTTCCACCTTGTAATCCATCTGCTAGGTGGTGTAGATAGCAGGGTATTGCATGTGCTAGAGACACGGCCCGCCTATTAGACACTATATATGCTACTATATTATTTCAAAATGTGATCATAAATCATGAGAATCACTATTTAATAGGAAACACAAACCTGTGCTGATAAAACACGGGTATTCTAGTTTATTTAATAATAAATATGTAATGTATAAGTACACTACTATTTTCTCTTCTGCATACAAGCTTGCTGTTTTGAATCCTCAAAAAGCATATGCTGCCACTATATTATTAAAGCTGTGGTCATAAAACATGTGGATCATTATTGTACATTTAACAGGAAAGTTAAAACACAAAATACAGATAAAACATTGGTATTAATATGCTTTATTTAATTAAACTATATATTGTAACAATATAGCAAATAAACATAATTTGCTTCTCTAGTAAACAAACAGCAGTAGCAAAAGCCTTTAATACCAATTAACTGGCACCATTGCCTGGTAATATTCTTATCCATTATGCTGTCATGCACTGGTAATGACTTCTAAATTAAAAAAGAACCATACTGTACATCACCTGAACCTGTTGAAACTTTACATGATTTGATGCACTCTAAGGGGGTTGCTGCTGTTCCATATGAACTTATTTAATCAGCAAACAGAACTGCATAACACAAACCTAGTTTCACAAGCATATTGCTGATTGTGAAGGTATGAAGAAATGTTGCTTCATACTGGTATGAATCTTAATTCTGTCTCATCTCTCATGTTTAATCTCATTCATCTTTGCTAATAATTGCTGTTCATAAACAAAGCATGTGCTTATCAAAACAGTATTGTCAAGACTTACATTAAAAGCAAAACATAAAAACGATAGCCTAATATTGTTCAGCTCCAGCAATACGCAATAACTGGGTTCCTTTATACACATAGAATTATACATAATCAGGAAAAAGGCAGGGAGCACAGCTACATGGAAAAAAAACACCAGTTTAAAAATTCCACTTTTTGCAGTTACAGCCGGCATTCAAGATGCTGGTCTTGGCAAATTCAGCAGGAAACCATCTTTCTTGGATCCCCAGATTATATTCCATTTTCCAGCATTAAGGATAAAAGAAGATTTAATGAGATCAGCTACTTCTAAACTGAGTAAAATTGGTTCTGGTTCATCTGAGCTTGGTTTCTTGGACCTTGCCAATATCTTTCTGAAATCTGTCAAATGTGAAAACCACAAATGACAAACCAGCAGTCAAAATATTGCACTCTGTGTTTCATGGGAGAATGACCAATATTTTGTGCAGGATTCAATGCATCATTGAACCATATTTTGAAAATGTTGTCTCAGATGTCTGGGTGAAGGGCTTTACTTTACATTTTATCTTGGTATGTTTCACCCAAGGCAGGTTTAGATTTTTATGAAATTGTTTTGTTGCCGGGTTAAGTCTCTGCAGACTGATCTTAAAAGAAAATGTTTTCATTGCTATGCCCTTAGTCCACTTGTCCCTAGAAAGTACAGTACCTTGCACACAGACAGCACTGATATCCTTATACCTGCAAGCATTTTCTTTACTTTGGCAAGACCTATCAAATCCTTATTGTTAAAGGCCTACAAACAGCCCTGCAGGTCTCCATTAGAATGTGCTTTTATTATACTTTTGTGACCCCCTCCAACCCAGAAACTGCAGTGATGTGCTGCTCCTCCCCCCATCACAGACAAGTCTGTCACTACAGACAGCTACTTGAATCCAGCTTACCATAACATGCCTGCCCTTTAGCCACAAAATTTATTTCTGAAGGAAAAAAAAGTTCTTCTTCGCCTGAAGAGTAGGAATACTGTTTTGACTTCTCTAGCTTTGCCTTTAGCCAGTAACATCATTTTAATCCAGGTGTCAGCCAATTGTAAGACTGTAGTCTTACTCTGTCTGAATTTAAGGGGGACAGTTTATCTTGGTCTGAAAGAACAATACTAGATAGTTTATCAGCTATACTGAGGTAATCAGCTGTGTATAAACCACAGAAACATTTCCTTTTAACTTTAATGCAAATAAATAAATGCACTTATACAGACAAAGTAACACAATGCTTTTCTGTTTGTTAAACTTGCAAGTGGACTGTTTCAAAGATCTTGTCAATTGATTACCCACACCAAAAATGCAGCATAAACAAGAAATTGCAGTGTTGATGGTTACAAAAAATAAAAGACTTGATAATATGTATAAGCAAATGGTGGATATCACTATAAATAGGTGCATTGTGAAATAAAAAAGAAAACTTCCTTGTGCGTTATACAGAGGATGTGGTTAACTTAGCAAAACATAAGGAAAAGTGCTAGCTCAATGTTGAGAAAACAAAGAAATAGTTGATGAATTTACTGTATCAACATCTATATACAATGCAGATACATAAAGAATCAGTGCCATTTTTAAAGATGTGAATTCATTACACACACACATGCTTTCTCTCTCATACATAAACAAAAGATTTAAATTACACACACACACACACACACACACACACACACATTTACCTTCTTTCTAGACCAAACGGCCACATGCAAACACATGGACTTAACTCATCGCGTAAAATAACTGCTGGCTTAAATTCTGCGCGGAACTTCAGAATGTATTTAAATCCACGTTAGCGTCATGATGCACACATAAAGGAGAAGACTCTTGTATCACGCATGCTGTGATGTTAAAGCCTCCTGGCCAATCTGCAACTGTAAGTGGGAGGGCACTCGCCCTCCCCCTCTCACAGTGGTTCAGGTGCCCTTGAACAGGGTGCCGAGAAGAAATCAAAAGTTATGCTAACTAAAATAAATAAATAAATAGATAAATAGATAAATAAAATTGCGGCCTTTTCAAAGCCGGCCTGTACAGCGCCCTAGGTGGTCACCTAGTTCGCCTATGCCTAAGGCCGGCCGTGGATAGAAGTATTTTGTGTCACTAGTATTCCTATATACATTTGGTCGCTGTGTTTAGTTGCTTTTCTGTGTTTATTTGTGGTAGGGAGGGTGGTGGTGTTGTTGGGCACTTGCTATATATAGTTCTTATAGAAAAAGATTAGAATATGAAACAGGCAATTTCTTTTGAATGATGCATTTTATTTTACCACTGCTTACTTGTGCTGCTGTAAAACTTCGGATTGAGACCAAATATCCTATTGAATACAGTTTGTTCTTCATTTTCATTTAAGCACATGATGTTTTGAGAGGTGCTAGTGAACCAACATGATGTCTGCCATAATATTGGGAACATGAAAAGCCTATGCTAAACCTTCTTTAGCTCATTAAACCACAAGTGCATTTGGAAATGACATTAAGAGTATGCTGGGGAGTGGCTGTGGCTAAGATGGCATTCTACATATCCACATTTAAGTAATGGAGCTCTAGTAAGGCTTGAGCATCATATTGTTAAAAGGCCAATAAAGATCTGACATATTTAAAAAAATATTTGGATGTGATTAAGTGTTCATTTTTAGAGTAAGAAATGTTGTGGGGCTTGTGGGCTATCAGACACTGTCAGTATGTATGAAGCTGGGATTAAACCATCGGTAAATTAGAGTCACAGTCACAAGCCCATCAGGAAACATCCTTTTGAGCTGCAGAGATGTCTAAATGGAAAAGTTTCATTGTTTGGACAAAGATATCAACAACTATCTGCCCTCTAAGTCTCCAAGATAATGTGGCTGGTTTATGCATATCTTTAGCATTGTCTTAGTTATTCCACCATCAAAGTACATATGTAAACTTAAAGAAACAACAGAATGTTTCAAACACAGTGAAAAGTAAGCTGCTAAATTTCAATAAAAAAGGCAAATATAACTGGTGAGTGCTTTCCAGCAAGGATATCACAATGCATTTAAAGAATTACGCACACAACACATGTCTAACCAACCATTCAGTACACCTATTACATCAGTCAATTCATAGCTTAAATAAAACCTGCAAATAAACAGTAGTAACAATAATGTTTATTATTTCTAGCAAAAGACATAAACATTAAACATCCTAGAATTAAACAGTCAAATATAAGAAATTCTTAAACATTTAATATTGATACATTTGTTTAGTCCTGGAAATTTATCTGCATCAAGAGCAATCTATCACCGATCATTTTCAAACACCAACGTTCTGTAAATAGGGTTGCCACCTTTTCAAATGCCCAAAGTGGGACATTTTTTGTACAAACGTTAGATTTTGCAAGGCAAAACATACCCATGGCCAGTACAAAGGATTCCTCTATGTCTTCCCCCCACTGCCCTTGCTACCCAGGGTATTGCTAAAGATAAGTGAAGTAAATGTTCATTCCCATTTGTTTTGGAAAAAAATATATACCTGTTTGCCACATTCATGTGTTTCTAGGTTTTCCATTGGACTTTTTTCAGGAGTCTTCTGGATCTCTTGCAGTTCTTTTTATTTTGGCCTCTTCCCCCTGGATGGCTGGGTTTTGGGAAGTTTTTGTAGCGTGCAGCAGATGGAGCTTTTTAGAGTCAGCTTACCCTCGTCCTTCTTCCCTGTCTCTGTTGTGGCATACGTTGACTTTCCTGTTTTCATAATGAGTGTATGTCCATCTGCGGACATCTTTCAGTCCATCTGTGGACATATGTCAGTGCTCTCATTCTCATCTGGGGTACACCATCAGTCCACTTGCAGACATCTGTTAGTGGTGTCCTTCCCGTCTGGGGTCCAGCGGTCCACCTGCGGACATCTGTCAGTCCACCTGTGGACATCTGCCAGTGCTCGCCTCATCTGAGGTACACTGCATGCCTTCTGTTGATGCTTCTGTTCATGTTGTTCACCTTATGCTGCAGGCAGGATGAAAGGCCCTGACCTTCCCTTTGACATAGAAGTCCTCCAGCCACTTGACCCTGCTTTCCCCCAGCAAGTTGAGCCCAGGGTGCCAGCTTCATAGACAGTCTGTGTGCCATCTGTCTGGTTGGACTGTTACTGTTTTTACATTTGTCAGTTTCCACTACATCTAGTTAAAGCTTTGCTATCTCCTTCACCGCTTCATGTAAGTATTGTGTTTGGCTACGTTTCATTTTTATAGTTCTTCACCGGTCATGTAGTAACTGTTTGTGTCACTAAGGACCAGCCAGCTGTACAGGTGTATCTAGAGAGATGTGATTTCATACATACAAACTCCATTTGTTCATGTTAGGGTTTTATTTTTCAGGGTCCAAAGGGCAGTCATGATGCTGTGCCCCAACCAGAAGCTGCATTTTTAGAACAGGTGGTATATGTACTAGGAAATGTTACTGTAGGCTTGTTTGTGGAAATGTTTCATTTTGGGTGCATGTATACCTGGACATAATTATGAGGATGAGACTGAAGGGGTTGCTTGGGTGAAGTATTCATGCTGGTGGTTGTACATACCATGGAAATGTTACTGTAGGCTTGTTTGTGGAAACGTTTCATTTTGGGTGCATGCATACCTGGACCAGGGCCGGTCTTAGCTGAAACGGCGCCCTAGGCGAAGTACCGCTCTGGCGCTCCTTAAGCCCCACACCATACTCAAGGAACACCCGTATTTGAGCCACACCCGCAGATGGTTCTTCAGGGGGATAACAGACTTCCAAAGGTTACAAATGTTATACCAAACATGTTAGAAGAATTTGATTTGGTAAATGAATGGAGAAAGTTGCACCGGAATGGAAAAGATTTGAATAGGTATGTGGTTCATCACTAGAAGGCAGTTCCAATCAGTTTGGGAGATTAATATTTATGTCAACCATGGTCAGAGCATGCAGCCCTGTGTATGACTTTTAGCAAAAAGAGCAATGTGCCACATTATGTACTATGGAGACTAGATCCACTTCTGTTAAAGATATGAAGCATAAGCAGACGTTCAGAGACAGCAATAAAACATACTGGAATACTAGGAAAAATAAATTATCCACCCTTTTCTCCAAATGTGAATATTTCAAATTTCATATAAAAACACTGCTGTAAACAAACCCATAAGAAAAAAAAGGCAAGGAAAAAGAATGATAATGGTTATAAGACAAAATTACTCAGCAGAGATGGGGAAAGAGTGAAAAGAATGATAATGGTTATAAGACAAAATTACTCAGCAGAGATGGGGAAAGAGTGAAAAGAATGATAATGGTTATAAGACAAAATTACTCAGCAGAGATGGGGAAAGAGTGAAAAGAATGATAACTGTTATAAGACAAAATTACTCAGCAGAGATGGGGAAAGAGTGAAAAGAATGATAACGGTTATAAGACAAAATTACTCAGCAGAGATGGGGAAAGAGTGAAAAGAATGATAACGGTTATAAGACAAAATTACTCAGCAGAGATGGGGAAAGAGTGAAAAGAATGATAACGGTTATAAGACAAAATTACTCAGCAGAGATGGGGAAAGAGTGAAAAGAATGATAATGGTTATAAGACAAAATTACACAGCAGAGATGGGGAAAGAGTGAAAATAATGATAACGGTTATAAGACAAAATTACTCAGCAGAGATGGGGAAAGAGTGAAAAGAATGATAATGGTTATAAGACAAAATTACTCAGCAGAGATGGGGAAAGAGTGAAAAGAATGATAACGGCTATAAGACAAAATTACTCAGCAGAGATGGGGAAAGAGTGAAAAGAATGATAACGGTTATAAGACAAAATTACTCAGCAGAGATGGGGAACGAGTGAAAAGAATGATAACGGTTATAAGACAAAATTACTCAGCAGAGATGGGGAAAGAGTGAAAAGAATGATAACGGTTATAAGACAAAATTACTCAGCAGAGATGGGGAAAGAGTGAAAAGAATGATAATGGTTATAAGACAAAATTACTCAGCAGAGATGGGGAAAGAGTGAAAAGAATGATAACGGTTATAAGACAAAATTACTCAGCAGAGATGGGGAAAGAGTGAAAAGAATGATAATGGTTATAAGACAAAATTACTCAGCAGAGATGGGGAAAGAGTGAAAAGAATGATAATGGTTACAAGACAAAATTACTCAGCAGAGATGGGGAACGTGTGAAAAGAATGATAATGGTTATAAGACAAAATTACTCAGCAGAGATGAGGAAAGAGTGAAAAGAATGAGAACGGTTATAAGACAAAATTACTCAGCAGAGATGGGGAACGAGTGAAAAGAATGATAACGGTTATAAGACAAAATTACTCAGCAGAGATGGGGAAAGAGTGAAAAGAATGATAATGGTTATAAGACAAAATTACTCAGCAGAGATGAGGAAAGAGTGAAAAGAATGATAATGGTTACAAGACAAAATTACTCAGCAGAGATGGGGAAAGAGTGAAAAGAATGATAATGGTTACAAGACAAAATTACTCAGCAGAGATGGAGAAAGAGTGAAAAGAATGATAACGGTTATAAGACAAAATTACTCAGCAGAGATGGGGAAAGAGTGAAAAGAATGATAACGGTTATAAGACAAAATTACTCAGCAGAGATGGGGAAAGGGTGAAAAGAATGATAATGGCTATAAGACAAAATTACTCAGCAGAGATGGGAAAGAGTGAAAAGAATGATAACGGTTATAAGACAAAATTACACAGCAGAGATGGGGAAAGAGTGAAAAGAATGATAACGGTTATAAGACAAAATTACTCAGCAGAGATGGGGAAAGAGTGAAAAGAATGATAACGGTTATAAGACAAAATTACTCAGCAGAGATGGGGAAAGAATGAAAGAATGATAATGGTTATAAGACAAAATTACTCAGCAGAGATGGGGAAAGAGTGAAAAGAATGATAATGGTTATAAGACAAAATTACTCAGCAGAGATGGGGAAAGAGTGAAAAGAATGATAATGGTTATAAGACAAAATTACTCAGCAGAGATGGGGAAAGAGTGAAAAGAATGATAACGGTTATAAGACAAAATTTCTCAGCAGAGATGGGGAACGAGTGAAAAGAATGATAATGGTTATAAGACAAAATTACTCAGCAGAGATGGGGAAAGAATGAAAAGAATGATAATGGTTATAAGACAAAATTACTCAGCAGAAATGGGGAAAGAGTGAAAAGAATGATAATGGTTATAAGACAAAATTACTCAGCAGAGATGGGGAAAGAGTGAAAAGAATGATAACGATTATAAGACAAAATTACTCAGCAGAGATGGGGAAAGAGTGAAAAGAATTATAACGGTTATAAGACGAAATTACTCAGCAGAGATGGGGAAAGAGTGAAAAGAATGATAATGGTTATAAGACAAAATTACTCAGCAGAGATGGGGAAAGAGTGAAAAGAATGATAATGGTTATAAGACAAAATTACTCAGCAGAGATGGGGAAAGAGTGAAAAGAATGATAACGGTTATAAGACAAAATTACTCAGCAGAGATGGGGAAAGAGTGAAAAGAATGATAATGGTTACAAGACAAAATTACTCAGCAGAGATGGGGAAAGAGTGAAAAGCATGATAATGGTTATAAGACAAAATTACTCAGCAGAGATGGGGAAAGAGTGAAAAGAATGATAACGGTTATAAGACAAAATTACTCAGCAGAGATGGGGAAAGAGTGAAAAGAATGATAACGGTTATAAGACGAAATTACTCAGCAGAGATGGGGAAAGAGTGAAAAGAATGATAACGGTTATAAGACAAAATTACTCAGCAGAGATGGGGAAAGAGTGAAAAGAATGATAATGGTTATAAGACAAAATTACTCAGCAGAGATGGGGAAAGAGTGAAAAGAATAATAATGGTTATAAGACAAAATTACTCAGCAGAGATGGGGAAAGAGTGAAAAGAATGATAACGGTTATAAGACAAAATTACTCAGCAGAGATGGGGAAAGAGTGAAAAGAATGATAACGGTTATAAGACAAAATTACTCAGCAGAGATGGGGAAAGAGTGAAAAGAATGATAACGGTTATAAGACAAAATTACTCAGCAGAGATGGGGAAAGAGTGAAAAGAATGATAACGGTTATAAGACAAAATTACTCAGCAGAGATGGGGAAAGAATGAAAAGAATGATAATGGCTATAAGACAAAATTACTCAGCAGAGATGGGGAAAGAGTGAAAAGAATGATAATGGTTATAAGACAAAATTACTCAGCAGAGATGGGGAACGAGTGAAAAGAATGATAATGGCTATAAGACAAAATTACTCAGCAGAGATGGAGAAAGAGTGAAAAGAATGATAATGGTTATAAGACAAAATTACTCAGCAGAGATGGGGAAAGAGTGAAGCTCTCTATAAGGGAGTAGTAGCCAAGTCATGAAAGCCAGTGTAGGGAATGGATAGGGGCGACCAGCCAGCCAAAGGTTAAATAATTATATGAATTCATATTTCTGTCTTGAATTACCAGCTGTGTTGTTGCACTAGCTGTCACCATTGCATTATTCACATTTTTAGGCAATGAGTTCTTTTCTCGGCCACCCGGCATTTACTTTGTTTTTGACTTATTGTCTGCCTGACTTTTAGGGAATTAGATTGATTTAGTACCTGCTGTTGCACTTCCTTGAAAGTCATTCCATTGGGATGGATGGTTCCCCCATAAGATAAATAAAATGCAGTTTGCATATAATAACACTATTATGCTAATTTCGTGGTGACCGGTATTTTTATTAAAAAATTGCTCTCCCCTCCTAGAATTAGCTTGATGCTGCGTTTCTTGCTGTTAGAATTAGCAGACAACTGCCTGACCTAGAGTGGTCATGAGTCATAGCCCAAGCTGTCCATGGCAGTCAAATGATATAAGAATCAATATGACTTTGCTGAGTTACGAGATTGATGCAGTCAGTAGTGTGAACAGTTTGGTTCAGTTACTTGATTAGTTATAAAAAGCAATCCAATTAGTCCGCAGGTTATTTTTAAGCCTCCAGCTGCAAAGCAGGTAGGTTAACTAAGGACAGGCTAGGCCTTGAAAGAATATGTGAGGTGTTCTGGTCTCAGTGCTGCCAATATATAATTAAAAAAATGCTGCTAACCACTTGATTTGTATACAATTAAAAATAAAGTATTACCCAACCAACACTTGATTTATTTCACTCTTATTACTTCACACACGCTGTATTCAAATAATGCGTTCTAGCCATAATACCAAAATAATGTGAAGCTTGCAAAACATTGCATTATAAAACTGTAATAGAATGCTAGACCTTTCATAACTTCAACACTATCTCACACACACAGTGAGACTCCAAAAACTGTTCAGTATTTTTATAAAACATGACATATACTAATCCAATTCTCTTGTGGGTTTTTAATATAATTACAATATTTATTAATAATAGGGTGTCAAATGCAAACTATTTGTTTAAATACAAATTGGATTTCTAGGAACTACAGCAATTCAGGAAATTTAATATACCTTAAATGTCTGTTCTCTTTCATGTAATTTAAAACAAACCCATGCGTATTGGCATGATGCATTATGGGTATGGGTATGGTAATCAACATTCGGGTTTTGACTTCTAGGTCAAGGTCTGCCGGCTTTCTAATCGCGCTTTTTTGGTGGTGTAAACTCGATTTCGCAAGTCTATAAAGATCCATTTCATATTAATAACTGGGAAGAAATGGCTTTAACCAAAGAAGAACACCTGGGCTCAGGGGTGTAGCCAGAAGTCCACATTTTGTACTTAAATCTGATGTTGTTGACGTTACCATCCACCTTCAAAAGCTTCCTTTCTGCGCACTTTTGTATTTGAATGTTAGCGTGCAATGCACGCATGGGTACTATAGGTCTTACTGCTGTAAAAGTGGGGTGGACGCTCCCTCCCCCTTGCTCTATGGTTCCGGCGCCCATGCGTGGTTGGTGAATCATGCTTTTAATTACGGAAGTAAAGTTTAAGTTAACTCAATTTGCGCCCCTTACAATGTCAGCTTTTACGGCGCCCTAGGCCGTCACCTAGTTCGCCTATGCCTAAGGCCGGCCATGACCTGGACATAATTATGAGGATGTTGCTTGGGGAAATAATTCATTGTGTCTCCAGGAAGTGCTTGTGCATACATGGTCTCAAAGCTGAAGTGACTGCTGAGCCAATCTGTGTCATTTTGGTGCCTGTGCATACAGAATGCAAACAACTGGAAGGATTTCTGGGGACATATAGAAAGTCAGTCTGCAAATTACATTGGGTTACATCACTTCTGCTTGTATTATTCTATTTGTGATTATACTGCCTGAGTGAGATAAAGGTTATCACTAGGTGATGACTGACAGCATGGAGCTACCATATTTTTTGTGCATTTCTCCTGGCTTTGTCAGTCATGTGTGGAATTTAGGTGGGAGGAAGGGCTCAGTATTACCTAAGTGTTATACTATTTGACAGAATGACTCAGGTCTTCTCCTTACTGATGAAAATGAGTCTGTGTTACATAACAGCTGCCCAATGTAATATAATGAATGCCTACTCAACAGGTTATGTGCAGCAATTATCACCTGCGTCCCAGCATGCATACCTTTGCAGTAATTAAAGGAAGGTCATTATCACATTATCAATATGTGCAGTTACAATATAGCAGTGAGTCATTATCACTTTTCTGTGAAAAGTCTCAGCTGCTGTCACTGTTACTCACAGAAGTACAAGTCATTATCGCTTTGATGAATGCACAAGCCAGGTTGTTTTTTTTTCTCTGCTTGGAGTCATTGCAAGCAACCCCCCCTCATTCTTCAACTGCCTACCCTCCAAAAACCCCTGAATTTTTTCCTGCTGTATATATACATATATATTTGTGCATGTGTGTGTATATGGATATATATGTATGTACATAATGTGCTTGCACATATATACATTGGTCACACGCACATATATATATATATAATTTTGGTGATTGTGCGTATCTCAACATTTTCCTGAAGGGGTCATTTGGGTGAATGTTTCATTTAGGGACATGTGCAACAGGTACTAATGAAGATGTTGGTAGGGGAAATAATTAATTTGTGTACCAGGGAAGTGCTTGTGCATACATGGTCAGACTGCTGAAGATCGTAATACAGATATGATGTAACAAGTATAGGCTATCTGTAGCTCAGGTTTCAATGATGGTTGTTATAATTTTTTGTTTATGTATTCAGCTTTCAAGAATAATTTATTGTCTGTTAACAATAGGCACATATTGCATTGAGGAAAACTCATGGGTCTTATTGTAACCAGAGTGATGGTCAGATTCTATGACTGGAATTATTACTTTTCTGACTAGCCCTTACATGGATGAACCAGATAGGTTTGACATTTCTGCTTGTATTACTATACTTCTGCATATACTCAGTAGTTGGGCATGTTTCCACGCTTTGTCAGTCATGGGTGGAAATTAGGTGGTAGGAGGAAGGGCTCAGTAACATCCAAGTGTTATACTATTTTGACTGTATTATAATGATATAGTATTTCTACTGAATGATAATGAATGCCTTTGCACTCTACACTAACATGTATTAGAACATGCTAATGCAAAACCTGTGTGTGTGTGTGTAGTAGTAGGTATGTACCTCTGCAGGGTCATCACCACTTATGTACCTAATGCAAAGAATACTGCCCCTGGGGCTAGGATGGAAAATTTGCATGGGCTAACCAGGTAATGCATATGATATACATATATATGCAGTCTTCTGTCAAACATCAGTGGTAATCTGTTTGCATTTTCTTTCCTGTGCAGGTTTGTCCACCTTCTGACACTGACATGACTTCATGACCAGGAGAACAACAAGTGAGAGTGTGGGTATGTGGCCATTCCTACATTCACTGGGCTGCCAGCCATGCCTCCGAAAATGAAAACAAGTACAACTTGAGCTTACCCACATCCAGTGTGAAGGTATACTGCATTGCAAGACGAGGTATGTGTTGGATCACAGTACTGCAGTTGTTGGAAGAGAAGTGTTCCCTCTACCCTGAGCCCAACATCCTTGTGCTTCACATTGGAGGGAATGATGTCATCAATCAACCACTTGGAAGGCTACAGTTTCAAATCACAGCAATTTATGAACATCTGCAGTCGTGGTGATCACGTTGTCATTTTGTGTGGTCTGACATAATTCCTCAACAGATATGGAATACAGCAAACAGTCAATGGGCAGCGCACAAGGCCAGACAATTACAGAATGGGTTCATGCATGGCTTGATGCACAGGGTCGGTGGATCTACAATCTGTCATTACAGCAACACACAGAAGATGTTCACCTGTTCAGAAGGGATGGCGTTCACCTAACTGAGGAGGGCATTGTGCTGTTCTTGACTGACCTCCACAATGGTGTGAGGAGAGCTATGCAGGATTGGTAGTATGCAGCTTGTGAGAAGAATGGAAAACACCCATGACCAAGTAGGGACCAGTACGGTAAGTAAAACTCTATTATGAAATGTGTTGTGTAAAATATATTTTTCTGAGTTTGGCAAATAACTGTGGTGAGGAGCTGGTGAGGATGCTGAGAAAGCTGAGAAAAGTATCCTGCAATACTTCTGTTTTTAGTCTGCTTTTATCAGGCATGTGTAGAATTCAGATGACAGGAAGGGCTTGCTAATACAGAACTTGATCCCTTAGGTCCATTGCTGAATGGACACATGTAAAGAGAAAAGGCATAGGAAAGGCAGACTTCTGACACTGAAGGAGGTCGTGAGACTGCAGTGGTATCAGCTGTCTGAGTGGGTAGCCAGCACAGCTGTCAGACAGATCAGATGGCCTTGCCTGCCACTGAAATCTCATGCCTGTCCTGGGTTCATTAGTGGAGTGGCAGTCCTTACCTTGCTTTTTCTCTTTACATGTACTCATTCAGAAGTATGTTGGCTACACCAAGAATGCAATCATATGTGTCTACATGGTAAAACAACTGGTTCTGAATGCTATACACATGTACAGCTATCAGTTTTATTAGGACTCAGGTTATGGAAATTACAATTTTTTTTTCATATTTTGGTAAATAACTTTGCAAGGGAGAATCTGAATGTGCTAAGTAATACATCATTTTGAAGACAGTATTGCTAGTTCCAACATGGCAAAATAATTGGGCCTGTATGTTGTACACATGTGCAGATATCAAAGTTTGTTTCAGACTTAGGTTATGGAAATTATGCTTTTTTTCATATTTTGGTAAATAACTTTGAAAGGGAGAATCTGAATGTCCTAAGTAATACCTCCTTTTGAAGACAGTACTGCTGGTTCCAACATGATAAAAGAATTGGGCCTGTATGTTGTACACGTGCAGATATCAAATTTTTTTTCGGACTTGGGTTATGGAAATCATGATTTTTTTTCATATTTTGATAAATAACTTTGCAAGGGAACACGTCAGTGTGCCAAGTAATAACTCATTTTGAAGACAGTGTTACTCCTTACAACATGGTAAAAGAACTGTGTCTGTGTACTGTACACATGGACAGACATCACAGTTTGTTTAGGACTTCGGTTATGGAAATTATGATTTTTTTTCATATTTTGGTAAATAACTTTGCAAGGGAACATGTCAGTGTCCCAAGTAATACCTCATTTTGAAGACAGTGTTACTCCTTACAACATGGTAAAAGAACTGTGTCTGTGTACTGTACACATGGACAGATATCACAGTTTGTTTAGTCTTGTATGATTATGAAAATTATACATTTCCAATACTTCTCATTATTATGCCCATATCTTTGCAAGGGAGCATGGTGATTACACAAATGATACATCATTTTGAAGCTGACATTGAGATGCACAACTTCTACACTGATATGTAGGCTCTGTCTGTTACAGGTGATGAAATATTATGCTTTGTTTATTTATCAGTTATGAGAAATATTATATTAATCATATTTCTGTGAATATCTCCATAAAGGAGCATCACACAGTAATGGTTAAGGTATCATTTTAAAGCTGACATTCCTACTAACAAATTAAATACAATTTGTATGGGTCTACATGTTACGCTGACCAAGATATTGTGCTTTACTTTTCGAAAAAGGTAAAAAATATGTACACTATCAGCATTCCTTGCCAAATATTTAATAATGACTTTGATAAGCACTATTAACATTTATACTGTTGGAAAGGTCAGTGTCTGCTGAACAACTTTCACATTTACATTTTTAGTCTAGCTCCTGCAGTTAAAGAGTTATAAACATTTGCTTTCTGTATGGTATTAGAAATGGATTTTCTGAAAATGAGCTCAGGCTGCACTGTTGTTCCTATGGTGGAATTAAGCAGGCAGATTTTTCAGAGCTGCTCTGGAGTGAATGAGTTAAGGCTAGAAAGATGACTACGGAGCATCTTTGGAACAAACGCCTGACAAATGGTGCAAGCCTTGTAGTCGTGAGCGGACCCCCAGGCAGAAAAGACACTGATCGTGGCTGTCTTTGTGTGGAATCTGTCTTACACAATCGCACTTGCTCTTCTTGGATGACATTAACCTTGAACAAACATGCAATAACAAAAGCACAAATAAATTTTCCCCAAAAGGGCATTTATCTGAAAGAAGAAAAAACTTTGGCGATCAGACAAATGGCAGAAGTTGGCGATCGGACTGGTGGCAGAGAAATTCTGAGGATGGTACGTAGAAATGTTGCTTTTATGGCATACATCGGTTGCATCCTATGTGCAACATTGCTTGTACCTAGCAGTAGCTTAAGTTTTTGGTATACTGGCTGGACGTTCGGGTCCCCCGGGCAGGGACTGTTATGACTACTGCAACATGAGAATAGAAGGACATCTTTTAAAGTTAGGTCCACTGTTTCATTCGGAATATACTGTTCAGACCTCTCATGGTTAACTGCCTGCAGCTACAGGATATCTGTCAGCCAAAAGCAAGTACTAATGGAAAAAAAAACAAAGTTATGCCTTACCATAACGTTCCATCTGTGTTGTCGATCTTCACTTATCCTTGACTGTGGGTTCGGCTCCATATATCAGAACCGACTCAGCTGTTATTCCAGCTCGAGCCCTCCAAAATTCTTGAGCTAAGTTTTACCCATAGTGTTCCTCACAGGATTACCTCAGATCGAGTTTGTATAATAAAATAGTAACAGATACGGTCTCTGGTCTGTTACTTCCTATCTGTATTCCTAAAAGGGAAAGCTAATCTTTTGGGAAAGATCTGTTCCACGAAGGGCCGGGGGAAGGAGTGTGGGGATGTCAAGGATAAGTGAAGATTGACAACAGAGATGGAACATTATGGTAAGACATAACTTCATTATCTGATGTTGTCAATCTTCACTTTATCCTTTTCTGAGGGACAAAGTCCCCAGCTACCTAAACCTTGGGAGGTCTAACAGAAGAATATTTCTGAGCACCATCAAGCCAAATGATGCCCATCCCCTAGAGATCAGATCCAGCTTGTAATGAGTAACAAAGGTGTGAGGGAATGCCCAGGTAGCTGCTGCACAAATATCAATAGAAGCTCTGGAATGAAAGACTGCAGAAGCGGCTACAGCCCTTGTTGAATGTGTTTTAACAGGTCCCGGTAGCTGCACTTTGTTTTTGTTATAAATGAAAGTTATACAGTCTTTAAGCCATTTGGATACAGTAACTTTAGAAACAGGTTTTCCCATGGTAGGCAAAGAGAAGGAAACAAACAACTGGTCTGATTTTCTGATTTCCTTTGTTCTGTGAAGGTAAAAATGCAATTGTCTATGCATATCTAGCAAATGTAGGCAATATTCAACCTTGTTTGAGAAGTTTGGGTAAAAATCTGGAAGTTGAATAGTATGGTTAATATTGGTTTCTGACACTATCTTTGGTAGAAAAGAAGGATTTGTTGAGAAAGAAACTCTGTCTTTATGGAAAATAAGTTATGGAGGTGTGCAAGAAAAGGCCTGTAGTTCAGATATCCTCCTTGCAGACGTAATAGCTACCAGTAATAATGTTTTCCAGGATAAAAAATTTAAATCACAAGTTGCAGAAGGTTCAAAAGAGAAACTAATTACAGACTGAAGTGCCAGATTCAATTCCCAAGGTGCAGAAGGGTCTTTGTATGGGGGTATGAGCATCAAAGTTCTTTTAGAAAGGCTTTACAAAGTTTGTGGGACATTAACGCTGTGTCATTCAAACCATTATGAAAATTTGAGATTGTACCTAGATGTACTTATATGGTGAAGGCAGATGCTCCTGCTTCAAAAGGCAATGTTAAAAACTCCAGGACCATATTAACTGGTGCTGAAAATGGATTGAGATTAGTCTCTGAAACCCATTTTGAAAATTTTTGCCACTTGCTGAAGTACAACCTCCTAGTCAAAGGTTTGTGGGAGGCTAGAACAATTCGTTGATCTGAGGAAGTGACAGTAGAATGCCTGGCAATCATTGGAACTGGAGAAGCCATGCAGTGAGCTTGAGATTTTGAAGAATCGGATGAACTAGTCTGTCCAGACGGGGCAAAAGGTCTGGATCTGGGTCCAGTGTCCAGAATTTCCAAATCTGATGAGGCCAAAGAAAGGGAAACCATACCTGATGAGGCCAGAATGGGGCAATGAGAATGATTCTATTCTTCGACCTGTTGGCTTTCTTCAGAAACTGGGATATGAGAGGAATCAGGGGAAAGGCATACAACAGACAAGGTGGGGCAATCGTGAAGGACAGTGTCTCTCAATGACTCCCCCATAGTGGGAATTAGGGCAAAGTAGCTGCTGCACCTTTTGTTCAGGGCAGGGCTGGCCCCAGTGGTGGAATATCTCCTCCACCACCAACGAATTAAGAGACCTCTTGTGAGGCATTAAGATGGTCCTGCTCAGTTTGTCCGCAATCATGTTGGAGCTCCCCAGAATACGGGTTGCAATTAGAAAGCGGTCGGATGATATATCCCATTGCCATACTCTGACTGCTTCTCGACAAAGAGAGTAAGATATGGTTCCCCCTTGCTTGCTGATATACCAGACTACTGACAAGTTGTCTGTTTGAATCACAATCATTCCTAAGGGGAGGGTTTCATGGAATGCCCACAAAGCTAAGAGCACTGCCCTTATCTCTAGAACACCAATGTGCAAATTGCCCTCTAGCTGGGACCAAGTGCCTTGGACTGTCTTTCCCAGATAATGCCCCCCCC
This sequence comes from Protopterus annectens, assembly GCF_019279795.1. Taxonomy (NCBI): domain Eukaryota; kingdom Metazoa; phylum Chordata; order Ceratodontiformes; family Protopteridae; genus Protopterus; species Protopterus annectens. The sequence goes on along the minus strand of NC_056748.1, from coordinate 51,569,735 downwards.
CACACCCTATCTAGGCATGTCCATGGTCATTATGGCTTGGGGATGAAGAGGACAAAGGGTCTGCCTGACAAAATTTCGTTGGAGTGAAGCCACCAATTCAGGTCTCTCTTGCATAAGTTTGTGATTAATACTAGATGGGTCAGTGGCTGATTCAGTAACGACCACTGGGATGCCAGGAGCCATTGAAGAATCTGCATGTGATATCTCGCAAGGGAAACTAAAGTGATGGGGGCTGATACTGATCCTAGAGTTTGTAGCAACAGCCTTGCAGTCACCATTTTGCTGTGAAAAATCTGACTGACTTGAGATCTTATTCTCAACGGTGAAGAACGCAGTCTCTTGCCTGTGAGAATAGATGCCTGGTGGGAGTGGTGAGAAGCCAGTTGTCTAGGTACGGAAACACACAGAAGCCTTGCAGTCTGAAGTGGGCTGTTACCACAGCAATGCATTTGGCGAACACCCTGGGGGCTGTGGTGAGACCAAAGGCCCTGAACTGAAAATGACTGTCTCCCAGCTGGTAGTGCAAGAATTTGTGGATCACTTTTCCATTTTTATGTGGTAATATGCATCCTGAACAACTACTGAGATGAAGATCTACTGAGCACATCCAATCATCTTTTTCTAAAAACGGAGGAACAGACTGAACCATGACCATCTGGAATTTGGTTTGTTGAACTGATTTGTTCAACTGACTAGGATCCAAAATCGGTCTTCAGTCTCCTGTTTTCTTTGGCATTAAAAGGAATCTTGAGTAAACTCTGGATCCTATCTGGTCTGGTGGGACTGCTTGGATGACTCTTTTGTCGAGCAGTTTTTGAATTTCTAAGACTGCTGCATCCCTGTGATTGCGGGGAGGGGACATCTGGGATTTACTTCAATTTTGTTTTTTGTTTTTTTCTGAGAAAGGGATATTGTAACCTCTGATTATGATTCTCTGTACCCAATTGACTGTTGTTATCTTGAGCCAGGCAGGTAGGTGCAGGGATAATCATCCCCTGACTGCTTTCAGAGGACAGCAATCGGGCTTCCTTTCAGGAGCACTGAAAAGAGTTACCAGGGAAAGAATCCCTGGAACCCTGATTTTGTGGGCAACTTCTGTCTCGTGCATGACATCCACCATTATTACTCTCCCCTCTGCCCTGAGGGAAGTCATTGCCACGCGAGTCATGGAAAAGTACAGTTTTGTACCTACCATAAATGTAGATGTCCGAACTGGATAGCATCTGCAGTCATAACAAATGGGTTGTCCTGTCGTCAGGCAGCCCTTCGGTCGGCCGGATTCCAAAGTCTGGGTCCGGCTTCGGCTGATGTCGCACTTCACCCGACGTCATCTCTGCTGGTCCTCGGGTATAAAGGCATCAGCCGACGCCATTTTCCTCAGTGTTTCTTGCCCCAGATGCCAGTTGCCCTCTTGGAAGGCTAAATTTTGGATAAATGCCAATGTTTCCAAAAAAGTAGAAGGCAAACACAAAAATAAGCATGTATGTACATATATACAAACAAATACACCATAAGAGACTCCCCCCAGCTAGCTATTAGGAGGGTAAATACCCTAGGAGTACCACAGAGGGGAAGGAGGGTGGGTAATCCTGACTGCAGATGCTATCCAGTTCGGACATCTACATTTATGGTAGGTACAAAACTGTACTATGTCCTTCATGGATGCATCTGCAGTCATAACAAATGGGTAGAATACCATAGCCAAACTAGGGGTGGAGGAAGAAAAATTATGGTGTAGTTAGGATCCCTTGCAGTACAGCAGTGGCAAACCCTGCTCGGGATCTAGAGTATAGAGGTAAATTATAATGCTTGGCAAATGTATGCACGGAGGTCCAAGTAGCCTCAATAATGTCCTTGGTTGCCACTCCTCGTAAGAAAGCTGTGGTAGTGGCTGTAGCCCTTGTAGAATGAGGTCTTATGTTCTGTGGAATTGGTTTTCCATGGTAGGAGTAACAGAATCTTATGCAATTTCCTATCCATTTGGAGATTGTCTGTTTGGAAATTGCTTTTCCTTCCCTTCCTGTTGCATAGGCTACTAAAAGCTGGTCAGTTTTTCTGTTACTTTTGGTTCTGTCCAGGTAGTAGCGTAAAGTACAGTTTTGTACCTACCATAAATGTAGATGTTCGAGGATCCACATTGCTGCAGTCCTAACTATTGGGTAGTCCGCTGTCCAGTCGGCCCGAATACCAAAGTATATGGCTGGCGTCGGTCAGGGCGCATTAGAATGGCGTCAGCGTCAGGGTACTAATGCGCATGACCGACGTCATATCCTCAGTCTTTTCTTGCCCCAGATGTCAGAAGACCCTAAAAAGACAAGGCCCAATATACCTGCACCAAAAATATGTACAATATATACAAAATTATCAGCATATAACCTCACCTACACAACCACCCCTAAACACAGAGGGAAGGAGGGAGGGTAAATTGGACTGCAGCAATGTGGATCCTCGAACATCTACATTTATGGTAGGTACAAAACTGTACTATGTTCTTCATTCCACATTGCTGCAGTCCTAACTATTGGGTAGAATCCCAAAGCAGAGGTAAGGGAGGCTGGCAAATCATAAAGAAGCAGGAGCTGACAACATGCCTTGCAAAATAGCTGTGGCAAAACCAGCCCTAGACTTAGAGTAGAGAGGAAGGTGATAATGCTTAGAGAAAGTATGCACTGAACTCCAAGTAGCTGCCTCCAAAATATCCTTAGTTGCCACCCCTTAGAAATGCTGTTGAAGTGGCAGTAGCCCTAGTGGAATGAGGCCTAATCCCAGCTGGAATCTCCTTGCCATGATGGGAATAACAAAATGCAATGCAAAACCCAATCCACCTAGAAATAGTTTGTTTTGACACAGGCTTGCCCTCCGAACACAAAGCAAAAGAAACAAACAACTGCTGAGACTGCCTAAAATCCTTAGTCCTGCTTAAATAATAACGCAATTGCCTGTGTACATCTAAAGTGTGCAAAATCTTTTCCCCTTTATTTTGGGGGTCTGCATAAAAAGTAGGCAAATGAATAGTTTGGTTTAAAGCCACACTAGAAACCACCTTAGGCATAAAGGAAGGATTAGTACATAATGATACCCTATCCTTATGGAAATTCAAACAGGTCTCTACTGCCATAAGGGCCTGCAACTCAGACACCCTTCTTGCAGAAGTAATAGCCAACAGAAAAGCAGTCTTCCATGACAAGTATTTCAATTCAGCAGTAGCCGAGGCTCAAAAGGTTGTAGAGTAAGTTTTTCCAACACAAAATTGAGATCCCAAGCAGGAGTAGGAGCTCTCGTGGGGGTCTTATATTCTTTGCCCTCTAAGAAACTGCTTGAACAAAGGATGCGAAAACAATGGTGGGTCACAATCATAGTGAGCTGAAATTGCTGCAGCATGAATCTTAATGGAAGAGAAGGACAAACCTTTGTCCAATAACTCAGTAAGATATTGAAGAGCCACACTCAAATTAGGCTCAGAAATCTCCAAATTCTTTGCTGTACTCCAAAATAAAATCTCTTCCATTTTTCTGCGTACACTTTCCTTGTACTAGGTCTTCTAGCTTCCATAATCACATTTAAAACTTGTTGAGGAAGTTGAGACCTGCTGTGTTTCAACACAGAATATGCCAGGCTGTTAGATGAAGAGAGTGAAGCTTGACATTGAGCAGATGACCGTCCTTCTGAGATAACAGATGTGGAATCAAAGGTAAAGGCCATGGAGGCTTCCTTACCAGACTCCTTAGTAGTGGGTACCAGTGTTGCCGAGGCCAATCTGGAGCTATTAAAATCATCCTTGGCTTGTCTTGTCTGACCTTTAAGAGCACCTTTGGAAGAAGAGGCAGAGGTGGAAAGGCATATACATGAAGATTTTTCCAACTGAAAGACAGAGCATCCACTTTCCAAGCTGTGTGATGAAACCCCTTTGTGCAAAACTTTGGCAGCTGGTGGTTTAGTGGAGAAGCGAACAGATCTATGTCTGGAGTTCCCCATGACACTGTCAATTTCTGAAATACATGAAGATCCAGTTTCCACTGTGGGGATCCATGATTTGTCTGCTTAACACATCTGCTAAGGAGTTCTGTGCTCCCGGCAGAAACCTTGCCTGAAGAGTTAGTTGCAAGCTGAGCGCAGTCTCCCATAAAATCATTGCTTGCCTGCATAGAGGATAAGAATGTGTTCCCCTTGTTTGTTGATGTACCACATGACAGTTGTGTTGTCTGTTAGAATCAACACCTGCCCTGGAAGAAGTAACTCCTTGAAAGCCATTAATGCAAACTGGACTGCTAACATCTCCTTCATGTTGATATGTAGATGCTGTAGTCTGGCAGGCCACTTGTCCTGTATCCACTTTCCATTTAGATGAGCTCCCAAGCAATGTCCGAGGCATCTGTCGTTAAAATCTGACTCGCCTCTGGCCGGGTCACAGAGAGTCCTTGTTTAGGTGACATTCCTGAGCCCACCACAAAAATTCTTTTGAAGGCAAGGTATTATTGGAATGACAGTGTCCAAATCCTGGCAGTGCTGTGTCCATACATTTTGAGATACCATTGCAGCTTCCTCATATGCAGTTTGGCATTGGGAAGCACCAGAATACAAGATGCCATGAACCCTAATGCTTGAAGGACTGTCCTTGCAGTCAGCACGGACTGATGAGATAGTTGATGGAAGTAAAGGGATAGACTCTTTTGTTTGTCCGGGGTTAAAAAGGCCATCTGGGCTGCTGTATTCAGTCTCACACCCAGAAAGCACATGTCTTGAGAGGGTACTAGACTGGACTTTATTTCGTTCACAGAATACCCTAGGCATCTTAGCACTGCTATAACATATTCCAGATGCTGTAGAAGGTCTTCCTTTTCTTGAGCCAGAATCAGGCAGTCGTCCATGTAAGGATAGATTTGAATTCCTTTTAGCCTGAAGTAAGCTATCACTGGAGCCAGAACCTTTGTGAATACTCTGGGCAGTAGATAAGCCAAAGGGCAATGCAGAGAACTGATAATGAGAATTTCCAGCTCGAAACGCAGATACTTCCTGCAACTTAGTCTTATAGGCACATGAAGGTAAGCTTCCTTGAGATCTAAAGTTACCATCCAGTGATCTTTGCCCAGCAGAGGTAAAAGCTGTTGTAACGTCAACATCTTGAACTTGGGAATGTCCAGATAAGTGTTGAGGATAGATAAATCCAAAATTGGTCTCCACGTGTTCCCCTTCTTTGGTACTAGGAACAGGCGAGAATAAAATCCTAGGCCCCTTTCTGATACAGGGACTGGCTGAATGGCCCCTATTTGGAGTAACAGAGAAATTTGCTTGTGAGCCTCTTTCCTTTGTGGAGGAGGAACGTCTGGCATGCCTTTGAAAGGGGGCAATGTATGGAAATAAAACCTGTAACCGTGGTGAATGATATCCAACACCCATCTGTCTTGAGTAATTAAATCCCAATTTTCTTTGAAAAGAGACAGTCTTCCTCCCAAAGGAGCTGCCAGACGAGAATCTACTGGCAGCTGAAAAGGCAGGTCATTGGGTCTGTTTACGAAAGGACTGACCCCTGCCCTCACCAGAAGTCTGAGCAGGTGAACTCCTGTTCTAGGCCTAAAAGAACCTTGAGCTCTGCCCCTACCACGTCTAGACCTACCCCTAGACTGGGAATCATAAGCAGGATATGTCCATCCCTTAGTAGGCCAATTTCTACTAAACTTGGTGGCTGCACCTGCAAAAATCTTTAACAGTTTGCATAGACTTAGCTTTGTCCTCCATTTTCTTTAAAACTGCTTCCACAGGCGAACCAAACAACACATCAGACTGTAAAGGAGCATCCAAAATCCTTGTCTTAACATGCTCAGCTAAATTCTGATCCCTCAACCAGGCATGCCTGCAAAGAACAGAACTAGTGGCAGCCACCCTCGAGGAGGCCTGTACAGCATCAAAACCACATTGCAAAGAATGCTTACCCACTTGTTCAGACACATGAACTAAATCCAGCAACTCTTTACACTCAATACCTTCCGCCAAAGCATCCACCTTAGATTTCAATTGTGAAAGGAGATAATTTTGATATTTTAGCATGTGAAACTGACAATTCAACGCCCTCATGGCTAAAGTGGAAGAAGTATACACTTTCTTTCCCCATCTATCCAAAGCCCTTGCCTCTTTATCAGTGGGAACAGGGTTTTTAACAACAGAGGCCTTAACACCTTTAGGTCCCTGAGAAACAGTTTCGGGTCTGCCCTAGGACTCTTAAAAGATACTTATGAGCTTCAGGCACCCTATAGTACCTATCAGGTTTAACAGGAGCAGGAGGCAAAGAATCAGGGTTCAGGGAAGCCTCTGCAAAAACATCTTCCACCACATTCAACACAGGAGGTATAGCTAAGGGCCTATGCTGGGGTAAAACAAGAATTCCCTAAGCCTTTTCCTGGAATCAGAGTAATCTTGGCCTTCCCATTTAAAGTGCTCCCTCATGGAATGCAGAGTCTCTGAAAATGAGAAATCCTCAGGAGGAGAAGCTGTAGGAGTGGAATCATCCACATCAGAATCAGAATAAGGAGGATACTCCTGCAAGTCTTCCATAGAAGACTCAGAAGCCTCGAACACTGTTCAAAACTCTCAAACTCAGGTTCCACCCTAGGCCTCTTATCAGGAGGGGCATAGAACCTCTAATCATAGTAATCAAATCTTCTGCCATTTTAAGCATATGTTTCTTAGGCACAGAACCTGAAGTGCTAGGAGAAGCCCCCACTGAAGCTAAACTTGGCCTACCTCTCAAAGAAGTTTTGGAAACAGAAGGAGAGGCTCTAACTACCTTGGGAAGAGAGGGAAGAACAGTTACCTGAGAAGCCCCCTCAGCCTGGCCTACCTCCTGAGAAGGCACATCCTGTAACAGTAAAGTCTCTGCCTGAGACTCCAAAGAAACTCCTGGCAAAACCTCTGGCTCCACTGAGCCTTCTAAAGAACCGGCGTCCGGGACTGCCGGTTCATCAACCCTAGGCTTCGCTGTTTTGTCCTTGCGCTTTTTGGACGAAGCGGGCGGAGCATCCGACGGCATTTTATAATTACAACGCTTCCCAAACACTAACCTGGCACAGTCTAACCTTCTCTTAATAGTGCGTTTGTTAAATCTAGCACAAGAGCGGCATCCAACAACGTCGTGCTCAGGCCCTAAACAAGGTATACACAAGGTATGGTAATCCCTATGAGGTATCTGTTTCCCACAAGAAATACAGTTATTCACTTTTTCTGACATCCGGTTAAATACTGAGGCAAGAAAAACCAAAATGTTCTAACGGGTACTTAGCCAACTTTGATTCGGTCTGAAACTCCGACTTCAGAAAATTTCAGAACGCCAACCTGCACTCGCAAAACTGCTTCTGCATCGGACCATGCGGCAAAAAAGACTGAGGATATGACGCCGGTCATGCGCATTAGTACCCTGACGTACTGACGTCAGTCTAATGCGCCCTGACCGACGTCAGCCATATACTTTGGTATTCGGGCCGACTGGACAGCGGACTACCCAATAGTTAGGACTGCAGCAATGTGGAATGAAGAACATCTGCCTATGTACATCCAAGGTATGCAGCAGTCTTTCCCCCCTGTTCTGTGGATTGGGAAAGAAGGTAGGTAGGTGGATTGCCTGGTTTAAAGACACTCTGGATACCACCTTAGGCATAAATGTAGGATTAGTTCTCATGGACACCCTATCTTGATGGAAGATTAGGAAGGGTTGCACTGCCATTAAGGCCTGTAGTTCCGAAACCCTCCTTGCTGAAGTAATTGCCAGTAGGAAAGCAGTTTTCCATGATAGGTGTTGCAGATCTGCTGTTGCTGCTGGTTCAAACGGAGGGAGTGTCAACTTTTCTAGCACAAAGTTCAAGTCCCATGCTGGTAATGGTGGTTTCCTAGGAGGTTTTACATTCTTGATCCCTCTGAGGAACTGCCTGAGTAGAGGATGCGAAAAGACAGGTGGATCGAAGCTGTATTCTGCTGAAATAGCTGATGCATGTATCTTGATGGAGGAGTAGGACAGGCCTGTATGTAGAAGCTCTGCCAAGTACTCCAGGATGTTAGCAATATCTATGTTCGACACATCTTTTCCTCTTTCAGTACTCCAAATGACAAACCTTTTCCATTTTCCTGCATAGTTCCTTCTTGTTGAAGGTCTGCGGGCTTCTAGGATAATGTCTTTAACCCTTTGGGATAGGTCTGGGTTAGTTGCTGCTATGTGATATTCCAGGCAGTCAGTTGCAAAGTTTTTAGGTTTGGATGCATGATGTTGTAGTTGTTCTGAGTTAACATCAAAGGCATCAGGGGTATAGACCACATTCTCCCCCGAGACATGCTCCTCAGCAATGGGTACCAGTGTTGTCTTGGCCAATTCTGAGCTATCAGGATTATCCTTGGACGTTCCTCTTTGATTTTCAGTAGTACCTTGTGCATCAAGGGAAGAGGTGGAAATGCATATGCTGTCAGGCCTTTCCAGCTGAAGGATAGAGAGTCCACCTTCCATGCAAGTGGGTGGTATGTCCTTGTGCAGAATTTTTTGAGCTGGTGATTGAGTGGGAATGCGAATAGGTCTATTTGTGGCATTCCCCATTTCTTTGTGATGGCCTTGAAAATGTCCGGGTGTAGCATCCATTCGTGAGCATCCGAGGTGGTTCTGCTTAACATGTCTGCTAGGGTGTTCTCTTTTCCCGGCACAAATATGGCCTGTAACTGGATGTTGTAGCTCAGAGCCAGATTCCAAAGGTCCAGAGTCATTCTGCATAGGGGGTATGAATGAGTGCCTCCCTGTTTGTTGATGTACCACATAACTGTGGTGTTGTCTGTCCTTATCATTAAATGGCCTTCTTTGAGGAATGGTCTGAATTTTTGGATTGCTAGTTTTACTGCCAGCATTTCTTTTTGGTTTATGTGCAGGTGCAGCTGGTCTTGAGTCCACAATCCTTGTATGCATTTGTCCAGCATGTGCGCCCCCCATCCTAGGTCTGAGGCGTCCGTTGTGATGGTTTGGCTTGCTTGAAAGTTGTGGAAGGGTAAGCCTGGGTTTGACTGGCATGCTTGAGCCCACCATAGGAACTCCTGTTTTAGGCATGGGATTAGTGGGATTTCGGTTTCTAAGCTGTGCCTGTGTTGAGACCATAAATTCTTTAGGTACCACTGTAGCTTTCTCATATGCAGTCTGGCATGTGGGACCAAGATTATGCATGATGCCATGAATCCCAAGGCCTGCAGAACTTTTCTTGCTGTTAGTTTGTTCTGCTTTGTTAATGCCAAGAAGTAAAGAGGGAGTTCTTTTTGTTTTTCTGCAGTTAGGAATGCCATTTGTTTTACTGTGTCCAATTCCGCACCCAAGAATGTTTTTGTTTGGGATGGTATCAGCCTTGACTTTTGTAAATTGACTGTGTATCCCAGGGCTTGTAGCAAGCAAATGACCCTTTGTAAATCTGTTGTCAGCTTGCTTTTGTTGTCCGCTTGTAACAGGCAGTCGTCCAGGTATGGATAAATTTGGATTCCCTGTAGTCTGCAGTGAGCGATTACTGATGCCAGGCATTTTGTGAATACTCTGGGCGCAGTAGATAAGCCAAAGGGCAATGCTGAGAATTGATAATGCTCTGATCCTGCAAGAAATCTGAGGTATCTTCTGCAATTTGGTCGAATGGGGACGTGCAGGTATGCCTCCTTGAGATCTAGAGTTACCAGCCAACACTCCTTGCCCAGCATGGGAAGAAGTTGCTGTAGGGTCAGCATTTTGAATTTTGGGACAATGGTGTATGTGTTTAAGACGGACAGGTCGAGAATAGGTCTCCAACTTTTCTCTTTTCTTGGTACTAGGAAGAGTCTGGAGTAGAATCCTTTGCCCTGTTCTGTTATTGGTACTCTTTCCACAGCTCTCATCTTTGCTAATTTCGCTGTCTGCTGTAGAGCTTCTGTTTTTTGATTTGGAGGTAGGTTTGGCATTCCTCTTTTTACTGGTAAGGTGTGGAAGTGAAACCGGCAGCCTTGGTCTATGGTTTGCAAAATCCACTTGTCTTTTGTGATATAGTGCCAATTTTTCGAAAATAAGGCTAACTTTCCGCCTAAAGGTGCTGCTATTTGCTCCCTGGTAGGCGGTGTCAGAGCCAAGTCACTGTGATTGTCCTGTTGCAGTGGCAGTGGTTGTGTCTGTGCCTCGGTTATTGCCTTGCCACTGTCGTCCTCTGTAGGCGCCTCCTCTGGATTGATTTCTGCCTCTAGAGCGTCTATTCCTGCCTCTTTGGGATTTTGTGGAGTCTGGAAAGGACCAATTTTTGGCAGGCCAGTTCCTGCTAAACCTTGGGGCCTGAACCTGTAAGAAATCTTTAACTGTTTGTACAGATTTTGCCTTCTCTTCCATTTTCTTCATTACTTGCTGAGCAGGTGTACCAAATAGACTGGCCTTATCCATAGGAGCATCTAACAGCTTTGCTTTAACATGATCCGGTAAGACCTGTTCTTTCAACCATGCATGCCTTCTTATCACTGTGCCAGTCATGGCTGATCTAAATGAAGCCTCCAGTGCATCATAGCCACATTTTAAAGAATGGTTACTAACCTGTTGGATGTTATTCACCATTTCTAAAACATATTTCTTATCTAAGGAATCATCAGATGACAGTTTTTTAGTTAACTGATCAAGCATAAACTCTTGGTATTGGATCATATGAAACTGACAGTTTAAAGCTCTAGCTGAGAGAGTAGCAGAGGTGTAAACTTTTTCCCCCATCTCTCTAAGGACCTGGATTCCCTTTCAGAAGGGATAGGGTTTTTTGCTGAGGTCGAGGCTACTGCCTTAGGCCCCTGGGATATAGTTTCAGGATCTGCAAGTGGGGCCTTGTATAGGTGATGATGAGTGTCTGGCACCCTGTAAAATCTATCTGGTTTGGCAGGGGCTGGAGGTAAAGAATCAGGAGCAGTGCAAACATCATTAAATGCATCATCCACAACAGGCAGTACAGGAGGTATAGCTAAGGGCCTATGTTGTGGTAAGTGCAGAAAAGTCCTAAGCCTTTTCTTGAATCTGAGAAATCTTGTCCCTGCCATTGGAATTGTTCTCTCATGGCATGTAAGGTTTCCCCAAAGGAAAATTCCTCTGGTGGAGAGGCAGCTGGAATGGATTCTTCAGCATCGGAATCTTCATAAGTAGAAAAAGGAGCCTCTGGCTGGTCTGTAATGTCTGAGTCATCCGCAGAATCATCAGAGGACACTGGCTCGGGGGCTCTGCTCTAGGTCTCTTTTCTGGGGGCTGAGAGGCCCTGTCTGGGTGAGATTGGGATCCCCTAATTAAGGATATTAAATCTTCTGCCAGAGTAAGCATTTGTGAACTTGAAGTGGGCCTGTGTGAGGGGGGCTTAACAGGCACTGATTTAACAGATTTGGCTGCTTTAGCCCTGGCAAAGGCCTTAATAGACATGGCTGCAGGAGGCCTAGCAGCACCATGTGCTGGGGTAGAGACATCCAAAGGGATGGTGTCTGATAAATCACTAGGAACCACAATTGTAGGCAAAAATTCTGAGGCCGATTCAACTAAGGTAGCAGGAGCCTCAGTAGTAGTCATGGATTCGGCTGAAGGTTGACCGGTTTTCTCGGTTTCGGCCGAAACCGAGACACTCGCGGCTTGCTTAACCGTGGTTTCGGCCGAAACCGCGGACCGCGAGTGTCGGTCTTTTTCTTTGCGTTTTTTAACAATTTGGGCAGTCGGAGGATCCGACGGCATAATGTACGCAAAATCTGAGCCGAAAAACTGTTCAGCAAACTCCGACCGACGCCTAAGCGTTCGTCGGTTGAAGGAAGCACAGGCCGAACAGGCTGCTACGTCGTGGTCTGGGCCTAAGAAAGGCAGGCAGTAAGAGTGGAAATCTTTATGAGGTATTTGTTTCCCACAAGTTAAACAGTTATTGACTTTTTCTGACATCGGCTGAGGCAAGAAAGAGTCCCCAACGGGGTACTTAGCTTTTAGAAGTCTTCGAAGTAGTATTCGGTAGTAGTAATCTCTGGATCTGACCGACCGGAACTTGCGAACAGCTTCTGCTTTGGGCGCCACGCGGCAAGAAAGACTGAGGAAAATGGCGTCGGCTGATGCCTTTATACCCGAGGACCAGCAGAGATGACGTCGGGTGAAGTGCGACATCAGCCGAAGCCGGACCCAGACTTTGGAATCCGGCCGACCGAAGGGCTGCCTGACGACAGGACAACCCATTTGTTATGACTGCAGATGCATCCACGAAGGACATCTTCCTTGGGACTTCTTGAACCACAGCTTCCCACTTCTCTGGTTCCTAGAGTAAGACTGTTAAGGAGTGGAAAAGCATACGCCCATGGCAGAAAGGGCCTTTCCATCTTTCTCACATCTGGCAAGGGTGTCTTTAACTTTGGGGCTAAACAGCGATGTTCCATCAAATGGAGCATTGTTGAAAGAAGATTTAAATGGCTCTGCGAATTCACATATGCGCATTCAGGCGTGTGTCCTGATGGGTACGCCCAAACCTGCTGCCTTCGTCATCCCTTCAGCTGTGTGCACAATAAGTCTCGCGGACGAGTTGCAAACAGAATCTATGGTTGCCAGCTGAGAAGTTACCTCTTCTTTAACCTCTTCAGCTACTGCTCCTGCCAGAGTATCTGATCGTTCATTTATCAGATCTAGTTGAAGTCTTGTGAAATGTGCCATGTAATTCAAGTACTTTAGTGCAAAGGTCAATGAAACGTATACTAAATTCCCGAATTTATCCATCATACTAGACTCTTTATTAGGAGGACGAACAGTAGGACTTTCATCAGCAAGTTAATTTTTTGTGGCTGTCACTACCACCATGGCATCTACTGATATTCCTTTCGCCCAATGCTGCTGATCCTGAGGAGATGACAAAGTATGGTCTGGTCTCTTTAGGATTGGCTCAATAGAATCATGTATCTTCCAAGCCCGCTGTGCAGTCAATTTAATCAGATCATCAGCAGGTGGAGAGATCCAGAAGGTAGAGGATCGGGCAAGGAAAGCCTACAGATATACCGATTCCTCTGAGGAAGCCTGAAGGGAGGTCCAGTCACCATTATGTTTCAGGATTTCTAGAATGTCTCCGAAGGAGACCTCTTTTGGGGCTGACTTTGGGGAGCCTCCCCCTTCATTGAAGTTGGTATCTTCATTGAAAGACTCTTCAGGGGAGTCTAAGTGCTTCTTCTTGCACTTCCTCTTCTGGGGGTACCTTTTTGGTGGGATGGGCCGGAGAGGTATCTGAAGAGGACATGACCACTATGGTTTGATCCTGAGGCTACAGAGCTCCCTGTCCCAGGGTAGAGGCTGGAGGAAGCTCCAGGCGAGGGAAAAGGCAGAGCTGTTGGTCCGATGAAAGTGGTGTCGACTGTGTGCCCACAGTGGACAAGGCCCTCTCCATGGCCTGGAAGGCAGGCCCACCATAGAAGAATGGGAGTCCGTAACAGAAATAGGCTCTTTTGGGACCGTGATCCCATCCTGCACTGAGGAGGCTGCCCTGATGCCAAAGCTGGTGTCGAACTAAAGTGAGCCGATGCTCAGAGGGGCATGGACAGTTCCAACAACACCAGAGTGGAACCATGCACCCTAGAACTGGAAACAAAACTGTGATCCAGGGAGGTCTCTAGTTCCAACAGAACCGAAGAGCTTATAGCTGTTTTCCGTGCAGGAGAAGTAGCTCTGACTGGCACAAAGACAGTCGAAACCAGGACTGTCAGCACAGGAAACTCTGAAGGCTCAACTTGAAGTCAGAAGAGGAACAATCACTGGAACCGAGAGAGGTAAGGTTCCAGAGCCAGATAGGCTAGGAACTGTAGAAGTGGACAACCCCCTTGCAACCAAGAGCTGGTCCACCAGCCTCAAAGTATCAGATTCAGTGAGGCTCTTGGTGGAACTGTCCAAAGATACTGATGGGGATCTGGATTTCTCCAAGAAGGGGCTTGGAGGAAAGTCTACAAAAGGGTCTAGTGAGGGAGAATACCTAGTATGAATTGTATCTTTAAAGAGAAAATCCTCTGGTTCTGAAGATGTCTGCTCAGAAATAATAGTAGTAGTAGTAGTAGTCGGTGCCAAAGCTGTCAGAGGGTGGTCTTTTCCCCAGTCGGTTCTGATGAAACTGTAGGAACTGGGGAAGTCTTAGGCATTTTTGATAACAGTGCTAAAAATACTGCTGGCACTCAGCTACTCATCTTCTTAGGATGTCCATGCTTAGATGAAGAAGAAGATGAAGGAGGAGAGCTAATGTCCATTTTGGATTTTGGAGAACCAGATATGGCCTTTTAGAATGGGCTTGTTATTTTCTCTCAGTAAGGGCCTGGTGACTGAAGCCATAACAGATGGCACAGTCTGGGCCAGGTGCACCTTCAGGAAAGCAACATACATAAGGAATGTCTGTCCAAATTGGGTAGTTTATGCTCACACTTCTGGCACCTCTTGAAACCAAAAGTGCCCTTGATTTTGTCAGCCATTATAAATAATATGCCGGCAGAAAAGAAATTAAGATATTATAGTGTAACGTTTTAGGTTTTTTTTTTTTATTTATTATTATTAAAGAAAACTCATACCAGCAATGGAAAGGAAGTACAGGTACCAATGATGGTACAAAGAATTACCTTAATGGTAAGGGAGAAAAAAATACCAAAAATGGTATGTACACGGAAAACACTACTCGTTTTAGGAAATGAAGCAGTAAAAGGAGCTGGGTATAAGAAAAAAGGAAAAGAAGTCACAAAAAGGAAATTTAAAGAGAAATTTTGCTTACAACAAAGACGAAATAGCTTGCCCGAGAGCTGTTTGATAGATGCGTCTGGCAATGAACGCAGCAAACGGGATCGGAGGTAATCCTGTGAGGAGCACTATGGGTAAAGCTTAGCTCAAGAGTTTTGGAGGGTGCGAGCTGGAATAACGGTCAAGTTGGTTGCGATATATGGAACCGAACCCACAGTCAAGGATTAAATGAAGAGTGACAACATGCAATCAGCTAGTTACTTTGCAAATGCAAGGGAAAAAGAACTATCATATTTCATAAGTTTCTACTTTTTCGATTTTTTTTTTTTGCTTAACAACAACATTAAAGATTGTCTACTATAAAAAGGGAAAATTACTTTTTAATTCTATACATGATATGATTATACATTTACATTCCTCCCCAGCAGTCAAAGATCACAGCATTACATCAACTTTAACTTGCTTCTTTCCAGCCTTTATCTTGTTTCAGTGTAAAGCCTAGACACATTACAACTAAGACAGAGTACTTTCTTAATTTAGTATCAATAGTGTACATGGCAGTCAGTGTTAAAACTACGCCATCTCACATTCAAAGTACCACCAGCTGTATACCATACAGAACAAATTTGCATCAAAACATTTTATATGAATATTAATAAGAACTAAAATGGTTTTACTTATAGTCACTTCAGTTAATCAGTGTCTTCTGCACAATAACAATGTTAGGTTTATGCTTTACAGTTCTCCCAGTGGGTTAACAGTGAAATACTTCCAGTCTTTTGCATCCACTTAAACTACATCTAGTGGGATTGATGCTTTACAGTTCTTTCACTTATTCACTGCTTTCACTTTGCTGATGGTCTTCTTCCTGATGATCTTCTGGTTTGGATACAACGTACTACTAATTCTTCCAGTCCATTCCTTGGCTTTTTCCATCACTTAAGCATTGTCTTTGGAACAACAGAAAAGATTTCACTGGCGGTAAAGTCTGTCTATGGGCTTTCTTACCAGACACTGCACCCTTCCACTTGCTGGCTCAGTCTAAAGTCTGTCTATGGGCTTTCTTACCAGACACTGCACCCTTCCACTTGCTGGCTCAGTCTATGCTGACTAAATGTTTTATTTCCTACACAGGTTATTCGGCATCCAAAAATATATTTGATCCTCCAGGGAAAAAAGTAATTTGAAGACAGCTGGATATAACAAACTGAATGTTACACATGTCTCCTGACATCCGCTTGACTGCTGGGATGAACTTGATTCTCTTCTGTCTGGTGTATAATGAATAATAATTTTCCAGAAGCAGTCTGGTGTCCCCAGTTTTGACGGATTACCCTTCTGATACAGTTATGTCAAAAGTAGCTCTTACTACTGGCATGACTACATCTCTACTAATACAAGTCTCACCAATCTTTTGATACACCAGATTTAGAACATACAATGTGCCTTCTCTCTTAACCAATCTTGCAATGTAGTACAAGTCCAGTTGTTTATTTGCACTTTTATGAAATTAATGAAGTCTATTCCTTCCAGAGTCTTTGCTATAGCAACAACAAAAAAAGCTTTCTCTGTATACTAATGATTATCTTTTAAACATTTTTCTTGAGAATCCTTATGTTCAGCTACACCTTCCTTCATTTCAATCTCTGATTGTAGTTTTATAAGCTCATCTGAAAAGCCACTTGAAACGCTTCATCTATTTTTCCAGGCATTTACCATCTGAATTTACATATTTTCCCAGTGTACCACTTACTTTAAACACATTTTAAAACACTGGATTTATTTTTTTCCTCTAAATTACTGGAAGCTATTTGTACTAATGCTGTAACCTGAACTGCTTTTTGCTGAACAGCTGTGAGGCTCTTCCCAGCCACAGCTTTTCCTTCTTTTTTTCTGGTTAATTTTTCCCTACATTTTCCAAAATTCTTCACTGGCATCCAGGCAATGTAATTACTAGCAAATGACCTTCATCCAAACTGACAGCCTTTTTAAATAATCTCTTGTTTTTCACAATGGCAAGTGCTTATGAACATGCTACACAGTTGACAACCATATTGAAATTGCAATGTATGTTCTCTCCTCCTTAATCTTCTGTAATTCCCTGGAGACCAGAGGTATAGGAGGGAAAAACGTAGAGACACCTATCAAGTTCATGCAAATGGCATCCACTTTCCAGGCTGCTGGGGATTTCTCCTACAGCAGAACCTTTTTGGCCACTATTTTTCTAAAGAAGCAAAAAGGTCTATTTCTGGCACACCCCACCTGTTTGTGAAATCCATGTTCAGCATCCATTACTAGGGATCTACTCAGTCTATCTGCCAACACCTTCTCCTGCAAAGGGATGTAAGCCATTATTTGGGTCAGGCCTGACTCCATGGCAATCTTCCAAGCCTGTACTGTCAGTCTAAATAAAATGTTAGAGGGAGTCTGGGTCTACCCTCTGCTTGCTCATACACAACATGACAGTGACGTTGCCTGAAAGAATTTGGAGGGTACTGTGTCTAATCTGGTTTGAATGCTTTTAGTGCTAAGGTAACATCCATCATTTCCTTTACATTTATGTTTCTTTCTCATGTCCTTGTCTGAAATGTCATGACCTTTAAAAGACCCTATACATGCTCCCCAGGCTAGGCCACAGGAGTTCACAGCGAGTGTCCGAGTTACATGGGACAGCTTGAAAGGCACCCCTAAGTTAATTGTACTTGCATCTTCCACCATAAAAGCTCCTTCTTTATGCAAGGAAGAATGGAAGTAATGGATTCCAGTGGTTGAGAATGTTGACACTGTAGACTCCCTCACGTTCCACTGCAACTTTTTCAAATGCAGTCATACCAGTGGGAGCAAGAGAATGCATGACGCCATGTACCACAGAATTCTGAGAAACTCCCTAACTGTAATGTCTTCCTCTAGAACTGTCTGGAAGGATTCATACAGATAAAGCTTCTAGTCTACTACTCTGTGTCCAACAGTACCCCTAAGAAACTTCACTTTCTTTCATGGGACAAAGTTCACTTCTGAGAAATTGAGACAGACACATTCTCAGAAATTCAATGCTAATGCCTTCTGAATCTCTTCCAAGCAGTCTGCTACAATCAAGCTCTCATCTGGGTAGGGATAAATGTAGATGCCCTTTGTCCCAAAAAACACTGCTATAGGAGACGGTCAGTTTGCAAAGATCCTTGGTGCAGTGCACAAACTGAGCAGGAAGAATATAAACTGGAAAAGATTACACGCTGCTTGGAAACTTAAATACTTTCTGTGGGCTCTGGCAATCAAAATATGAAGGCAGCCAGGAATGCAGGTGAAAATAAAGGTAGAAGGTTTCAAAGTCCAGTATTCTGAATTTTGTAATAATTATGAAATTGTTTAGTCATGAAATGTACAATACAGGCATCCATGTGCCACCTTTTCTTGGCTCTAAAAAAAGCCTTGACCAGAATCCTGTCTTCTTCCCCTCATCTTATTCTCTTTCTCTCTCTCTCTTCCCCCGCCCCCCCTCTATGGCCTTTTGGCCCAGTAGATCCTTAAACATGGGTGGAACCAGGGTTACCTCATCTTTTCATACAGGGGGACACCCCCAAACTTTAAGATGGTTTGAAATTGTAAGCAATGAATGATCATCTCCCACTCTAATACAAACACTCTTAGTTGTCCAATTATCCCTCGAAAGTAATGGATGGGGTAGATGACCTAGCGTTTAGTTTGGTGAGGCTTGGGTGGGATGTTTTGGGAGTGGGAAGGGGTTGCTTGGTTCAGTGATGGCTGTTCCCTCTAGGAGTCATGACCATGAAGGTTCTAGGATGTCTCTCTAGGTTTTGCATGCCATTCTTTTCCCCACCTGGACTTCTTCCCCATTGGGGGATTTCTGTTTTTTTGTCTAGGAGAGAGTCTTGGACTTGCCGGAACTCCTGGTGAACTCAGATGCCTGTGAATGAAACAGCTGTTTGACTGACACTCTTTCTTACCTTTTTCCTCCAGGCTTTTAAAGACACAAAGAAATTCTGAAGAGAAGTTCCTTACCCACGGTGCTTTTAGGAGCTCTCCCTTCACATGACCTGGCAGGGCCTGTCTTCACTCAGGCAATTCTCCTAAGAAGTGATCCTTTACTTGTTGTCCTGCATGATTCATCCACTGCACCATACCCACACTTTTGCAGTGCCTTGCAACCTAGGCCAACAAGTCACAAAATTCCAGCACCTCCTGTTTCAGGTTCTTATAAGCGATCTCCCCTGTTACACCTCATCCTGTACAGCAGGGATTCATAGCAGCTGAACATATCGGTCTGGCATTTTAAGGCTCTTGAATGTTAGGACAGGATAAGTACATACTTTTTACTCAAAAGCAGTTGATAATTTTAATCTTCCTGTAATCGGGAATTGGTTTCTGAATAGTGACAAAGGTGATCTGCTGGAAATTAAAGAATCCAAAGACACCATAGCTGATTAGCCAGAGAATTCTTATAAAGGAACCTGTGGGAATCTCTGACCCAATAAAAACAGTCAGGCTTTCTGGGAGCAGAGCGGAGGTAATCTAGCTCTACAGAAGCATTACTGAATACATACTATATGGCATATATGACTGGAGGAACATCTAGCTCTGGCAGACCCATGAAAACTTGCATCTTACTTGGGCCTGGGAGTATTTTCTAGACTATCATTAGCACTCCTACTACATTTTATAATGAGTGCCCCCAAACCCGAGACCCTATGGTGCAGAGGCAGAGAGAATAACGTGCCCATGGTGTAAGAGTCATATATGTGAGGTGGAGAGCTCTTGCCCACATAAGCCAGCTCAACAGCGTCAACCTGGAGTATCAAATGCCTCTTCAGGGGGAAGTTACACCCTTTTTCTCTTAGAAAGAATCCCCTGACACCTCAGGGATTTCTGAAGCTGGCTGTTTGGACTCAAGCAAACTCTTCTGAGTTGTGTGGAACAAATATTGGGAAAGTCTGGTAAACTGTCATGAGGATCCAACTTGGTGGTCTCAACTGAGGCAAGCTACCAGAAGCCAGTTTGGTCCTCGGTGCTTCATGCTTCAGTCTCCCTGTATGAACCTCCCTTGGGGTGTTGTCGGTTCATGGGTGGGCATCCATGACGTCCATTCCAGTCTTCAGGAAATTCCTCATGAGCTAAGGTTGAGATGATTTTGCTGTCCCCTTGCTAATTCTGATATAAGTGCGAGCAGATGAGACCCTCAGAGAGGCTCCAGAGTCATACAGTATGTCTAAAGCTAAATGTATGGGAGCCTGCAAAGTTTCTATGCCAGAGGTCTATTTTCCACTACATCTCACATTGCTTTTCTGAGTGTTTGTACATCAGAGGGACACAGAGAGAGAGAGAATCCTTGAGGCCTTAGCTAATATCATAGCAGGAAGGAGCGTGTCCACTTTCTTAGATGCTGCATGCTGCAAAAGAGAATTAGCTTTCCTCCTGATTTTACTTTATGTGAACCTGGAGCAGAGTGGACAGACATCCATGTTGTGCTCTAGCCACAGGAAGAAAAGGCACTGAATATGAAACCTTTTATGCAAATTCTGTTTTCCAAAAACTACATAGTGTTGTTAAAAAATATATTGCAAGAATCACTATCTAACATTAGAAACTATATATAATACTTTACACAATGAGGAAAAAAAATATTCTATGGGTGGTACTTTTTCCTCTTCTAGAAGCAGGCCAAAGTGCTGGGCTAATTTATTTATTTACTGACTTATTTTTGTTTACTGGCATAGTGTAACGATTAATTCTGACCAATTTCAGGCACAGCTCAGGTGAAATACAAAACACGCCACAAAAAAAGGCAGAAATGTAAATGATAAAAGATTGTGTCAGATTACGTTCACAGAAAATGGAATAAGTACACTACAGTAAACAAGCAGAGTGCAATGCACAATATTTACATACTTTTTTTAAAGGTTAACCTTCAGTAATTCTGTGACAGAAAGACAGGTGGAAAGGAGATAGAAATAGTATGCTAGGTGTTATGTCTTGTGCTAAAACAGGAACATTTGGCTTGGAAGAATATGTGCTTTTCGAGTAGAATTCAGTATGCATTGATTTCCTTTACTCGACAGGGACAGCTTGCCTAAGAATAGGTACCATGAAAGGAAAATGCACATGCACTGCTGGAAATTTGATCTTTGGGAAGATAACAGTTGGTGTGGCTTGTGAGTAGTGCCAGAGATTGAACAAGGAGGTTTTTCATGAAGTATATCTGTAAGGGTAGCAAATGTCTGGAGTTGGTAGTAGTTTGTACAGTTGGGATTCCAACAGTACATTAGATTTTTGTTTTATGGGTAGCGATTTGGCTTTTTCTAATGTGATACAGTGATGCTCGATGAGGGTTGAGTTTGTAACGAATCAACAGATGCTGCTGGAGATTGAAGTGTGGTGGTGTTTTTCCTTAGCCGTGCTTGTGAAAACGCATAGTCCATACTCCAATTGAGAAAGAAGAACTCCTTTGCAGATAGCTGCTTTGGATGTCTGAGATAAAAACAGACAACTTTTTGGCCAAGAAGATGAGGAAGTTTATTTTTGCTCTCAGTCTGTCTGTGGAAATGGGAGTTTAGAGATTGATCAAACAATAATCCTCAGTATTTGAAGATGAGGGTTATTTGTGTAGTACAGTTGTGTAAGTCAAAGACAAAGTCAGACATTTGCTGAACTTTCTGTGGAGTTCCAAAAACATAGTTTTGGTTTTGGATGGGTTGAGAAGTAGTATACTGTTTAGAAGAGCTAATTTAAGACTGAAGAGAGTTGTAACTGAATGTGGGTATGACAGTGACTTGATCAGTAAATGACCATGTCATCAACACAGAGGATAAGTGGGAGATGGGGGAGGTCATAAGGAAATCTGTTAATGAATACAAAGAACAGGAGGGGGGCAAGAACGAATCCTTGTGGTGCACATTTGGTAACAGGTGCAGATTCTGACTGTGATGATCCTATTTTAACTCTGAACTGTGTGATAATGAGGACATTTTTAAACCAGGGTGTGCTGTCTGGGCTGACATCAATTTAAATTAAGTTTGTCTTGATGAAGACAGTGGTCAACGAGGTCAAACGTTTTTGTCAGGTTTACAAATAGGCCACCTGTTAGGAGACCTCTCTCAGTGATTTGTAGGATTTTATCTGTTAGGAACCAAACTGATGTCACGGTACTTTGTCAATGGCAGGAAACCATTTTGTTTGGAGAAGAGCTAGTGGTACTTTTAGATGTACTGAAGCAGTTGCATGCAGATAATTTTCTTATAGAAGTTTGCCCAGAGTTGGGAGGAAGGAGTGAGTGGTGATGATGTGGAAAGAACATTTGAACATTTTACTGTGGAAATATTTGAAGATGGGCTCAGACAATGCACCTTTTACACCACTGTTGTCCTGAAGTCTGAGTGGAAGGGAGTCAGGCAAGGCCACTGGGTGAAGGCAAAGGTCTGAAAGTCGGGGAGGACATGAACTACTTGCAAACAGGATATCAACTGTGCTGGGGCGCATTGCCTGCCCGTCTCAGAGGTCCCAACAGGGAGGTGGAGCGTGAGCGTACCTGGTGGGACCTGAAAGATGGTGAACTATGCCTGGGCAGGGAGAAGCAAGAGGAAACTCTGGTGAAAGTCCATAGCAGTCCTGATGTGAAAATTGGTCGTTTGACCTGGGTACAGGGGCGACACACTAATCGAACCACCTAGCAGCTGGTTCCCTCCGAAGCTTCCCTCAGGATAGCTGGCACTCAGCAGATGCAGTTTTACCTGGTAAAGCGAATGACTACATGTCTTGGGGCTGAAACAATCTGAACCTATTCCCAAACTTTAATGAGTAAGAAGCCTAACTCACTGGCTTGGAGCTGGGCGTGGAATGCAAGCTCCCAGTGGACTACTTTTGGTAAGTAGAAAGTACAGTTGTGTACACTTAACATAAATGTAGATGTTCGAGTGTATTCACTGTTACAGTCATCACATTTGGGTTATCTGCTTGCAGTAGCCCTCAGTCGGCCTGATTAACAAAGTCTTGGGTCCTGCGTCAGTTGCTTTCTCATACTCCATGACAGCAGGTAGTCAGGGGTATAAAGCATGCAGCCTACGCCATTACATCAGTTTTTCTTGCCCCAGATGTCAGGTGCTCCCCTTAATGGGAAGCAGTTAAATATAAATATACAAGGTTATACCTCCAACAAAAAAGCAAATACACCAAAAAGCTTTTAAGTATAGAAAAGGAGAATAGAGGTATAGCCAAAAGAAGTCAGGGGGCTGGAGGGAGGGTAACCAGGACTGCAACAGTGAATACACTCGAACATCTACATTTATGGTAAGTGTACACAACTGTACTATGTTCTTCATGTTTCACTGTTGCGGTCATCACATTTGGGTAGATTCCCAAAGCTAAGGATGGGAGGAGGAATTTAGATGGCATTAGGACCAGCTATAAGGCCCTGCAAGACTGCAGTGGCAAAGCCAGCTCTGGATTTAGAGAAAATTGGCAAATGGTAATGCTTGGTGAAAGTATGTACAGAACTCCAGGTAGCAGCTTCTAGGATGTCTCTGGTAGGGACACCTCTGAGAAAGGCAGCCCTGGCTGAATGGGGTCTAATCCCCTGTGGGATAGGTTTTCCATGGTGCTTATAGCAATGGCCTATCCATTTAGAAATATTTACTTTGAAATAGCCTTCCCCTATGCCCCTGCAGTAAATACCACCAGTTGTTCAGATTTCCTTTGAGGTTTAGTCCTGTCCAAGTAAAATCTAACTTGTCTGTGCACATCTAAGGAGTGCAGTATCCGTTCCACTTTATTCTGTGGATTACAAAAGAAGGTTGCCAAATGAATGGACTGATTAAGAGACACACAAGATACCACCTTGGTCCTGAAAAAGGGACTGGTCCTGAAGGAAATCCTGTCCGCATGAAAGATTATTGCTAAAAGGAAAGCTGTTTTCCAAGAATGGAATTTTATCTCTGCAGTTGCAGCTAGCTCAAAAGGGGGAAGAGTGAGTTTTTCCAATACAAAATTAAGGTCCCAGGCTGGAGTTGGGGCTCTGCTGTGTGGTCTTAAGTTTTTAGCCCCTCTGAGGAACTGCTCGAGCAGTGGGTGAGAAAACAGGGGTGGTTCTGTGTTGTAATGAGCTGAAATGGCTGAGGCGTGACTTTTGATGGAGGAAAAGGAAAGGCCCTTGTGAACCACCTCAGTTAAGTATTGAAGAATCTGAGGAACACTGGGTGCTGCTGTGGCCATCCCTTGAGTTTGGTTCCAGGCACAGAATCTTTTCCATTTTTCACCATAGGATTTTCTAGTACTAGGCCTCCTTGCCTTCAAAATGACATCCAACACTTGTTTACTGAGGGATGGTAACGGAGAGATTACATAATTAGCCAGGCTGCCAGGTTTAGGATTTGAAGCTGGGGGTGCAGAATTTGGCTCTACTGCTGAGACAGCAGGGCAGGGGTCTGAGGTAGGTGCCATGGGGCCAGCTGTGACACACTGCGCAAGAGGGGGTACAAGTGTTGGAGTGGCCAGTCTGGTGCAATCAGTATCAACCTTGGTTTGTCCTGTTTGATCTTTAGTAGTACTTTGGAGAGAAGAGGCAGAGGAGGAAAGGCATAAACCGATATATTTTTCCAGCTGAAGGACAGAGCATCCACTTTCCAAGCTTGTTTGTGGGGAGTACTTGTGTAGAATTTGTTCAATTGGTAGTTCTGGGGGGAGGCAAACAGGTCTATATCTGGGAACCCCCATTTATTGATCAACATGTTGAACATCTTTGGTTCCAGTTTCCATTTGGGTGGGTCCATGAGATTCCTGCTTTGTTTATCTGCCAGTGTATTTAGTTTTCCTGGCAGGAATTGAGCCTGTAGATGCACTTGGAAGCTCAAGGCTGTGTTCCACAGAGCCATGGCTAGTCTGCAGAGGGGTAAGAATGGGTACCCCCCCCCCGCTTGTTTATGTACCACATAACAGTGGTGTTGTCTGTCTTTACCATTAATTGCCCTGGAAGAATGTGGTCCTTGAAGGATGTCAGAGCATTCTGTACAGCTAACATTTCTCTTTGATTGATATGCAGGTGCATTTGACTTGGGTTTCATATACCCTGACTGCACTTCCCTGCCAGGTGAGCCCCCCATGCAAAGTCTGATGCATCTGTTGTTACGGTTTGGGCGGCAGAGGGTAGAGTGAATGGTAGTCCCTTGTTTTGATGGCAGACCTCTGCCCACCAAAGGAATTCTAACCGTAGGCAAGGTATGACAGGAATCATTGCTTCTAGATCCTGAGAATGTTGACGCCATAGGCTTTTTAGATACCACTGTAGTTTCCTCATATGCAGTCTTGCATATGGAATTAGTAGAATGCACAAGGCCATGAACCCCAAGGCTTGCAATATTTGCCTTGCAGGTAAGCAGGGTATTTGTAGCCACTAGTTTGAAGTAAGTTGTCAAATGAATTTGTTTCTCTGGCGTGAGAAAAGCCATCTGGGAAGTTGTGTTCAAGCTTGCTCCCAGGAATATAATGTGTTGACAGGGTACCAGATGTGATTTATTTTCTTTTATGGTGTACCCCAGACAAGTTAACACCTTTTGTACAAATGCCAGATGATTCAGGTATGTCCTGGCTTTCTGCCTGAATTAGACAATCGTCCAGTTATGGGTATATTTGAATATTCCTTTGCCTGCAAAATGCAATGACTGCAGCTAGGCACTTTGTGAATACCTGGGCGCAGTAGATAAGCCAAAGGGTAGTGCAGTGAACTGATAGTGCATGCAGCCTGCTTTGAAGTGTAGGTATTTTCTGCAAGATTCCCTGATTGGGATGTGCAGGTAGGTTTCCTTTAAATCCAGTGTTGCCTACCAGGCATCTTTGCCTATCATGGGAAGCAACTGGTGAAGAGTTAGCATCTTGAATTTTGGAATCACCAAAAAGGTGTTTAGGATAGACAGGTCCAGGATAAAACGCCATGAGTTGTCTTTTCTGGGTGCCAGGAAAAGTCTTGAGTAGAAACCTTGTGCCTTTTCCTCTTCTGGTACAGTCTGAATAGCCTTTAATCTTAAGAGAGAGAGAGTACTTGCTTTTGAGCCTCTGCCCACTGATTTGGAGGTAGATCTGGCCAACCGTTTGGGGTTGGTAATGTGTGGAAGTGAAGCCTGTATCCTTGGGACACTATATTTAAAACCCATTTGTCCTGGGTAATGAGTTCCCAGTTCTTTGCCTGCACAGCAATCTTTCCCCCTAAAGGAGCAGTCAGTTGAGAAGTGCTTGGAAGTTTTAAAGTTAAGTCATTGAGACAGCTTATCATAGGGGGGAGTCTTATTACTCCTTGATTTGGAAGTGGGAGCCTCCCACTGTTTAGTCCTGTGCGTAGCCTGGGTGTTCTGCTGGTTCTGGGTTTGAACTGAGAAGGCCTGGAAGAGGCAGGAAAGGACCAATTTTTTGAGGGCCAATGCCTACTAAATCTAGGAGGCTGCACTTGTAAGAAATCTTTAACAGTTTGCATATATTTAGCTTTTTCCTCCATTTAATTTTAAGAACAACTTCTGCTTTGTCGCCAAATAGGTGGTCCTGATATAAGGGAGCATCCAGCAATTTAGTTTTAACATGATCTGGCAAAGATTGCTCCTTAAGCCAAGCATGCCTTCTAAATACAGACCTGGAGACAGCAGCCCTGCAAGATTCCTCTAGTGAATCAAAACCACATTGCAAAGTACGTTTTCCAAACTGTTCAGCAGAATGCATTAAATCCTGTAAATCCTTATTTTGAGCACAATCAGCAATCATCATTTTCTGCTTAAGCAATCCAATTATATGCTGCTGATACTTTAACATATGAAACTGACAATTTAAGGCCCTGATGGCCAAGGTTGCAGAGGTGTATACCTTCTTACCGCATCTATCTAGGGCCCCGGAATCTCTATCAGAGGGGGTAGGATTTTTGGCAGTAGTAGCCTTAATGCCCTTGGGTCCCTGTGAAATGGTCTCAGGATCTGCAGTAAGATTTTTAAAAAGGAACTTGTGAGAATCGGGAACCCTGTAATATCTATCAGGTTTTCTGGGAGCAGGAGGTAAAGAGTCAGGGGCCAAGCTAGATTCCAAAAAGGCATAGTCAACAAGGTTCAGCACAGGAGGGATAGCTAAAGACCTGTGCTGAGGCATGAGTAAGAAATCTCTAAGCCTCTTTTTAGAATCAGAGCAATCCTGTCTTTCCCAGTGAAAATGCTCCCTAAGAGTATGCAAGGTTTCACCAAAAGAAAAATCCCCTGGGGTACAAGCAGAGGGAATAGAGTCCTCTGTATCAGAATCTTCATAGGTAGATAAGGGTAAATCCTGGTCATCAGAGGAGACAGAAATTTCAGAATCCTGGTCAGAAGTATCATAGACAAATTCAGTACTAGGTCTCTTAGAGGGGGAAGGTTGGCTTCCCTTGATTAAAGTAATAAGGTCTTCAGCCATTCTTATCATTTGTTTTTAGGCATAGAGGCCTGACCATGCGGTCTGGGTGTCGGTTTCTTATGCATGGTTTGAGTTTTAGGCCTAGAAGAAGATGGCTTCGGTTTAATATGCAAGTCAGTAGGCCTGAATACACCCTCAGAAGCCGGTGCCTGCACAGCGGCTCTGGACCCATCTAAGGTAGAGACATCTGCAGGTTCCACAGGTGAAGCATCTCGTGGCATACCGGACTCCAAATGGGTCTCAGTAGAGGCCTGCGAATCTGAAGTAGCAGGTATCAGAAGCTGAGAATGCACCTCAATGAGTACCGGCGAACTGGCGACTAGCTTAGGAGAAGCGTCGTCAGCAGCTTTGGACCTAGGTGGCCTGCCTCTGTCTTTATCTTTGCATTTTTATCGGAATGTCAGTAGTTGGGTGGCTTACTGAAGACATATCTGGATAATTGAACCAAGTACAAAAATATTTAGAAGCAAAAATGTACCGGCGACGAATAGTTCATGGTTTAAATAAGGCACAAAACCGACAGCGAAGTACGTCGTGGTCAGGGCCTAGGTAAGGAATACAGTACGAATGAAAATCTTTATGAGGTATTTGCTTTCCACAAGAAATATAATTATTGACTTTTACTGACATCGGTTTAGAGGAAGAAAAAGTTTCCCCAACGGGGTACTTAGCTTTAGTTTAAGACTTTGGTTCTGAAACTTGACAACGAAAATTTCAGGAGTCGTCCGACCAGCACTTGCGAACTGCTTCTGCTTTGGGCACCGTACGGCAAGAAAGACAGATGTAATGGCGTCGGCTGCATGCTTTATACCCCTGACTACCTGACATCACGGAAGACGAGAAAGCAACCGACGCAGGACCCAAGACTTTGATAATCAAGCCGACTGAGGGCTACTGCAAGCAGATAACCCAAATGTGATGTGAAACACGAAGAACATCTTGTGCTGCGGGATGAACCAAATGCCGGGTTAAGGCACACGATGCCGACGCTCATCAGATGCCAGAAAAAGTGCTGGCTGATACAGATAGCAGGATGGTGGCCATGGAAATCAGAATCCACTAAGCAGTGTGTAACAACTCACCTGCTGAATTGACAAGTCCTGAAAATGGATGGTGCAGGAGCATTGGGCCCATACCCAGCCATCGCTGGTGATGGGACCCAAAGGAGCTACACAGTGATGAGTAGGAGGGCTGCCACGGTGGCACTGAAGCCAAGGACGAGAGCCCATGTGGAGCCACCCTGGGTGCAAATCTTGGTGGTAGTACTAAATATTCAAACAGCTTTGAAAGCCGAAGTGGAGAAGGGTTCTGTGTGAACAGTAGTTGAACATAGGTCAATCGGTCCTGAGAGATAGGCAAGCACCGTTTCGATGGCCTCCGTCACCCTCGAACGATCAAAAGGGAGTCGGATTCAGATCCATGAATCTGGAGTTGTGGAGTTGGGTGCCTTGCAGCATCCAATGAGGTGACACAAATGATCCTAGAGAAGCCAGAAGAGTACCCAGGGGGAGATCACTTTTCTTTGCAAAGGCCATGGCACCCTGGAATGGGTTTGCCCTGAGAGAGGGGCACGTGACCTGGAAAGTACCACGGTTCTAGCGGCGTCAGCTGAGCTCTCGCTGGCCCTAGAAAATCTGGGGGAGAGGGTGCAAGTCTAACACTGGGCCATGGGTTACTTTAAATATCTGTAACTGTTGCAAATTGTTTGTGTGGGCTGTGATAGCCGATTTATAGCATTTATAAGTGTTTACTGTATCTGTTCTGCTTGTCTCTTTGAAAAAAAAGAAAAAACCAAAAAAATATCTCTTGTTTTCCCGCCTTGCTAAGCTAGATTAGTCCAGTTTCAGAGCTTGCTGATCCCTGGACTTTGTTTGCAGTTCCTGTTACTGATTCTTTACCTAATTTGGAAAGGAGGAAGTTCCTTTGCTATCCAGTGGGAGTGGGAAGCATTGAGCTGCCTGTTGGTCCAGTTTTGTGAGGTTTCAGCCAGCAACTTGTAGTTTATTGGTCGTTTTGGGCCAGTTCCTAGCTTCTTTCAGCCCCCTGATATAAAACGCTAAACGCTTTTTGGCTTGTACCTACTCAGCACAAGATCCTCGTGGTGGCCAGCAGAGTAATCCAAGCTTCAGAGAGCTGAAAAGCGACTTTACCTGATATAAGTATTTTTTTGTGGCTTTCCACTTCTATTTATCTTGCTACTGTTTGCTGATACATTGCTACTGTTTTATTCTGCATTTATTCTGATATTGCACTTGTTTCTCAGTTTGTTACTTTAAATATCTGTAACTGTTGCAAATTGTTTGTGTGGGCTGTGATAGCCGATTTATAGCATTTATAAGTGTTTACTGTATCTGTTCTGCTTGTCTCTTTGAAAAAAAAAGAAACAAAAATATCTCTTGTTTTCCGCCTTGCTAAGCTAGATTAGTCCAGTTTCAGAGCTTGCTGATCCCTGGACTTTGTTTGCAGTTCCTGTTACTGATTCTTTACCTAATTTGGAAAGGAGGAAGTTCCTTTGCTATCCAGTGGGAGTGGGAAGCATTGAGCTGCCTGTTGGTCCAGTTTTGTGAGGTTTCAGCCAGCAACTTGTAGTTTATTGGTCGTTTTGGCCAGTTCCTAGCTTCTTTCAGCCCCCTGATATAAAAAACGCTAAACACGCGTTTTTTGGCTTGTACCTACTCAGCACAAGATCCTCGTGGTGGCCAGCAGAGTAATCCAAGCTTCAGAGAGCTGAAAAAGCGACTTTACCTGATATAAGTATTTTTTGTGGCTTTCCACTTCTATTTATCTTGCTACTGTATTTTCGCCTGTTTGCTGATACATTGCTACTGTTTTATTCTGCATTTATTCTGATATTGCACTTGTTTCTCAGTTTGTTACTTTAAATATCTGTAACTGTTGCAAATTGTTTGTGTGGGCTGTGATAGCCGATTTATAGCATTTATAAGTGTTTACTGTATCTGTTCTGCTTGTCTCTTTGAAAAAAAAGAAAACCAAAAATATCTCTTGTTTTCCGCCTTGCTAAGCTAGATTAGTCCAGTTTCAGAGCTTGCTGATCCCTGGACTTTGTTTGCAGTTCCTGTTACTGATTCTTTACCTAATTTGGAAAGGAGGAAGTTCCTTTGCTATCCAGTGGGAGTGGGAAGCATTGAGCTGCCTGTTGGTCCAGTTTTGTGAGGTTTCAGCCAGCAACTTGTAGTTTATTGGTCGTTTTGGGCCAGTTCCTAGCTTCTTTCAGCCCCTGATATAAAAACGCTAATTTTGGCTTGTACCTACTCAGCACAAGATCCTCGTGGTGGCCAGCAGAGTAATCCAAGCTTCAGAGAGCTGAAAAGCGACTTTACCTGATATAAGTATTTTTTGTGGCTTTCCACTTCTATTTATCTTGCTACTGTATTTTCGCCTGTTTGCTGATACATTGCTACTGTTTTATTCTGCATTTATTCTGATATTGCACTTGTTTCTCAGTTTGTTACTTTAAATATCTGTAACTGTTGCAAATTGTTTGTGTGGGCTGTGATAGCCGATTTATAGCATTTATAAGTGTTTACTGTATCTGTTCTGCTTGTCTCTTTGTAAAAAGAAAAACCAAAAAATATCTCTTGTTTTCCCGCCTTGCTAAGCTAGATTAGTCCAGTTTCAGAGCTTGCTGATCCCTGGACTTTGTTTGCAGTTCCTGTTACTGATTCTTTACCTAATTTGGAAAGGAGGAAGTTCCTTTGCTATCCAGTGGGAGTGGGAAGCATTGAGCTGCCTGTTGGTCCAGTTTTGTGAGGTTTCAGCCAGCAACTTGTAGTTTATTGGTCGTTTTGGGCCAGTTCCTAGCTTCTTTCAGCCCCTGATATAAAAACGCTAAACGCCCGTTTTTTGGCTTGTACCTACTCAGCACAAGATCCTCGTGGTGGCCAGCAGAGTAATCCAAGCTTCAGAGAGCTGAAAAAGCGACTTTACCTGATATAAGTATTTTTTGTGGCTTTCCACTTCTATTTATCTTGCTACTGTATTTTCGCCTGTTTGCTGATACATTGCTACTGTTTTATTCTGCATTTATTCTGATATTGCACTTGTTTCTCAGTTTGTTACTTTAAATATCTGTAACTGTTGCAAATTGTTTGTGTGGGCTGTGATAGCCGATTTATAGCATTTATAAGTGTTTACTGTATCTGTTCTGCTTGTCTCTTTGAAAAAAAAGAAAAAACCAAAAAATATCTCTTGTTTTCCCGCCTTGCTAAGCTAGATTAGTCCAGTTTCAGAGCTTGCTGATCCCTGGACTTTGTTTGCAGTTCCTGTTACTGATTCTTTACCTAATTTGGAAAGGAGGAAGTTCCTTTGCTATCCAGTGGGAGTGGGAAGCATTGAGCTGCCTGTTGGTCCAGTTTTGTGAGGTTTCAGCCAGCAACTTGTAGTTTATTGGTCGTTTGGGCCAGTTCCTAGCTTCTTTCAGCCCCCTGATATAAGGCTTGTACCTACTCAGCACAAGATCCTCGTGGTGGCCAGCAGAGTAATCCAAGCTTCAGAGAGCTGAAAAGCGACTTTACCTGATATAAGTATTTTTTGTGGCTTTCCACTTCTATTTATCTTGCTACTGTATTTTCGCCTGTTTGCTGATACATTGCTACTGTTTTATTCTGCATTTATTCTGATATTGCACTTGTTTCTCAGTTTGTTACTTTAAATATCTGTAACTGTTGCAAATTGTTTGTGTGGGCTGTGATAGCCGATTTATAGCATTTATAAGTGTTTACTGTATCTGTTCTGCTTGTCTCTTTGAAAAAAAAGAAAAAAACAAAAAAATATCTCTTGTTTTCCCGCCTTGCTAAGCTAGATTAGTCCAGTTTCAGAGCTTGCTGATCCCTGGACTTTGTTTGCAGTTCCTGTTACTGATTCTTTACCTAATTTGGAAAGGAGGAAGTTCCTTTGCTATCCAGTGGGAGTGGGAAGCATTGAGCTGCCTGTTGGTCCAGTTTTGTGAGGTTTCAGCCAGCAACTTGTAGTTTATTGGTCGTTTTGGGCCAGTTCCTAGCTTCTTTCAGCCCCCTGATATAAAAAACGCTAAACGCGGCTTTTGGCTTGTACCTACTCAGCACAAGATCCTGGTGGTGGCCAGCAGAGTAATCCAAGCTTCAGAGAGCTGAAAAAGCGACTTTACCTGATATAAGTATTTTTTGTGGCTTTCCACTTCTATTTATCTTGCTACTGTATTTTCATTGTTTGCTGATACATTGCTACTGTTTTATTCTGCATTTATTCTGATATTGCACTTGTTTCTCAGTTTGTTACTTTAAATATCTGTAACTGTTGCAAATTGTTTGTGTGGGCTGTGATAGCCGATTTATAGCATTTATAAGTGTTTACTGTATCTGTTCTGCTTGTCTCTTTGAAAAAAAGAAAAAACCAAAATAATATCTCTTGTTTTCCGCCTTGTTGTTAGATTAGTCCAGTTTCAGAGCTTGCTGATCCCTGGACTTTGTTTGCAGTTCCTGTTACTGATTCTTTACCTAATTTGGAAAGGAGGAAGTTCCTTTGCTATCCAGTGGGAGTGGGAAGCATTGAGCTGCCTGTTGGTCCAGTTTTGTGAGGTTTCAGCCAGCAACTTGTAGTTTATTGGTCGTTTTGGGCCAGTTCCTAGCTTCTTTCAGCCCCCTGATATAAAACGCTAAACGCGCTTTTTGGCTTGTACCTACTCAGCACAAGATCCTCGTGGTGGCCAGCAGAGTAATCCAAGCTTCAGAGAGCTGAAAAAGCGACTTTACCTGATATAAGTATTTTTTTGTGGCTTTCCACTTCTATTTATCTTGCTACTGTATTTTCGCCTGTTTGCTGATACATTGCTACTGTTTTATTCTGCATTTATTCTGATATTGCACTTGTTTCTCAGTTTGTTACTTTAAATATCTGTAACTGTTGCAAATTGTTTGTGTGGGCTGTGATAGCCGATTTATAGCATTTATAAGTGTTTACTGTATCTGTTCTGCTTGTCTCTTTGAAAAAAAAGAAAAAACCAAAAAAATATCTCTTGTTTTCCCGCCTTGCTAAGCTAGATTAGTCCAGTTTCAGAGCTTGCTGATCCCTGGACTTTGTTTGCAGTTCCTGTTACTGATTCTTTACCTAATTTGGAAAGGAGGAAGTTCCTTTGCTATCCAGTGGGAGTGGGAAGCATTGAGCTGCCTGTTGGTCCAGTTTTGTGAGGTTTCAGCCAGCAACTTGTAGTTTATTGGTCGTTTTGGGCCAGTTCCTAGCTTCTTTCAGCCCCCTGATATAAAAAACGCTAAACGCCTATGTGATGATTTAGATTATTTGTTGAGTTTGGCGCTGAGCTGCTACTGTTGCACACTAGGGCAGCCGTTAAGCAGATTTAAACTATTAGGGCTACCTAAATTACACTCTTCAAATTTTCCCTTAAAACTACCTTCCTCGAACTATACTACTGATCTAATCAGCGTATCCTATAACTAAAAAGATCATCTCTACTTGACTCCAAGTAGACTATTCTCTATCTGTTAAACCCAGCACTTGCTCCTACAGTACTTATTACCTTGATACGGCACTCTTGTCATAGATAGTACCCCAAAAAGGCAAACCCCCATTTCTGTCACCCACGCCCCCCGGAATCTTTTTCAAAGTTTTTGTCTATTCCTTCTAGCATGTCGACGGATCAGTTGCTAGTGTCCTCTCCTGCTCAGCTGGTGAACCTGGGAATTTTGAGGCAATGTTACAATTGCCTCATGTACACAGACAACCCTCTCCTCCTCCCACAAAACACAAATACATGCGAGATGCAACTATACGGCCAAACTGGAGGCTGAGCTCTTCAACATAGGACTGGCAAGACCAGTCAGGAGGAGAAGGTTACCACACACACTATAGACCCAGTCTCACATAGTACCATCACAACCTCAAATCATACACATAAACACACAAAGACATACTCGAGGCTCTGAACAAAAATCTACCAAAACAGCAGAGGCCACCTAAGCAGACACCCAAACAACCACCACCTCAGAACACAGCACCTGCAACACATAGACCTCACAGTCAGAGTGTCAAACAGTCACAGCCCTTAAGGCCAAACACAATGCCAGACACACTAGTCATTGGTGACTCCATAGTCAGACACACTGACGCTCCGCCACCAGACTGAGTAAGGAGAAGGTCACAGTAAGCTGCCTGTCGGGCGCTAGAATCCGCCACATAACGCAAGCACTCAGGTCTCTCAACAGCAGGTACAAATATGACTCAGTCATTGTCCATGCTGGTGTGAACGACCTGAGACGCACCTCCTGACTACATGAAAAGAGACATTGAGGAGCTCTCTGATTATGTAGCCCAGGCAGGTATGACCCTGACCTTGAGCAGTATCCTACCTTCACCAAGAATGATGCCACAATACAGAGATAAGATGATCAGCTTTAACAATTGGCTTAACCACTGGTGTCATTCAAAGGGGATCCAGTGTCTGTCTGCCTGGGATGACATGCTGGACAAGCCACGCTGCTTCGCAAGGGACGGCTTGCACCTGTCACCCCTGGGATTCGGATATTGGCAAAGGCTCTTGCCACCCCATAGTGCCTTTTTAGGCAAGGCTCAAATTCTAAACCTACCACCCTAGAACACAAAAAAGGAAAAAACTAAGGGTAATGCTGCTCAATGCCAGAAGTCTAAATCTCAAAATGCACGCACTCGAGGCCCTTCTCAATATGGAGAACATCGATGTCTGTGCTGTGACAGAAACCTGGTTCAAGGCTCCTGAGAGCACCCCAGCACTATCAGGTTTTACCTCATATCATGCTCCGCCCCAAAATCCGGACAATACCAAGAAAGGAGGGGGTATCCATATTCATCAAGGACACCCACACCTCAAGACTGGTGGAAACGCGACGATGCATCGGAGACCATCCAGGTGCAATTAACCATAGGCAAGACTGCTCTGCAAATTGTAGCATGTTACAGGCCACCTTCACAAACTCAGGAACCTCACATGGCTTTCCTGAAAACACTAGAGGATAAATGTATCACCAAACACCATCATACTAGGTGACTTCAATTACCCTAATATAGACTGGGAACACTACTCAAGCCCAAACACCCTAGCCCAAAAGTTCCTGGAATTCATAAACTCAAATGCCATGGAACAACTAGTCACCATCCCCACAAGAGGAGATAACATACTTGATCTCATCATCACGAACATGGGAGCACAATGTTCAACACCGAAGTATACCCCTCACTGGTGAGATCAGACCACAACTAATCTCGCTGGAGGTCCTCATCCCACCCCCACCTGAAATAAAAAGACCACAGTAAAACTTCTAAAGCCGACTTCACACTTCTAAAGACTAGTGTGGTCTCCTTTAAGGCCCCGAGCCGGAAAACAGTACTCAAGCCGCTGAATCACTCACAAATGCCTTCTACCAGCACCTGCAGGACTGCATGGATAAGGCAATCCCAAGCAAAACAAAGACTCTCTGTACCAAAGGCAAGCGCCCACTCTGGTGGACCCCAGCCATAAACAAACTCTACAACAAAAGGAGAAAGCTACTACAAGATAGAGCAAAATCCTTAAAAGGTAAGACACCCTTGATCACTATAAGTAAAAACTAAGAGCTCTCATAAAATCATCCAAAGCAAATTTTGAGAGAAAAATAGCTAAAGACTCAAAAGACAATCATAAGGCATTCTTTAGCTATGTTAGAAACCTGGGAGGAAACTCCCAGATATGCTCAGAACTAGTCAAAATGATGTGAAGATTACTGATCCTACAGACATTGCCAACATACTGGCTGACAGGTTCAGTGCAAACTTCTCCCCTCCCCCAAAAGGAGAGATATCTATACCAAACGATTGCAGCCCCCAAACATTTCCAACGCCCAAGTTAAAACTGCTCTCTCCAAAGCAAAAACACAGCATCCATGGGACCCGACGGTGTCCCCGGCTGTGTGCTCCAATAACTCAATGAGGAATTAAACCCACAACTAGGACAGCTATTTAATCAAAGTCTTACCTCTGGATATGTACCCAGGAGTGGCGACTGCAACTGTGGTCCCACTTCACAAAGGCGGTGCTTCCACCGACCCTGGAAATTACCGCCTATTAGCTTGACAAGCCTTATCTGCAAAGCCATGGAGAGGATCATAATGGACCTCATAAATAAAGACATAGGGAATTTGCAGACCTTGGATCCAACCCAGTTTGGCTTTGTCAAAGGCAGATCATGCCTTTTAAACTTGGCTGACTTTTTCAAACAGTCACCAAAGCCATTGATGAGGGAAAGGCAGTCCATACAGCCTACCTGGATCTGGCAAAGGCCTTCGATACAATACCTCACTGGTATCATTGAAAAACTCAGCAGCTTAAATGTTAACCCATACATCACAAGATGGGTTGCAAACTGGCTGAGTGACAGAACCCACAGGGTCAGAGTTGCTGGCGCCATGTCAGACTCAAAGCCTGTCACAAGTGGGGTCCCACAGGGCTCAGTCCTGGGCCCACTCTTGTTTGGCATCTACTTTTCCAAGTACAAGCAAACACAGGAGGGTTATGGCTGACAAAGTTTGCAGATGACTGCAAACTGGGAGCCATAGTAGAAAACACATCTGACACGGATATCCTTCAGAAGGGTCTCACAGAAACGGATAACTGGTGCCAGAGCCATGGCCTAAAGTTAAATGCCAAAAAATGCATAGTCATACCCTTCGAAAAACAAGGTTACCCCTAGCTACCAAATAGGTGGCAATCCACTGAGCACAGAAGAAGTTATCAGGGACTTGGGGACCCAGGTTGATTGTAGTCTGTCATTCGACACCCATGTAGCTAAAGTAGTTAGGAAGACCTTCTACATTGCCCACCTTATCATGAAGGGATTCTCATCTAGATCAAGGGAGGTCATGGTCTCCCTTTACTCATCACTCATCAGACCAATGATTGAGTACAATGCCCAATTCGAATGTATCTGACCCGACACTTGCAGCAGCTGGAGAGACCACAAAAGTTCCTCACCAAAAGGATAAAGGGTCTCAAAATCTGTCCTATGCTGCCCGACTGAAAGAACTCCAGCTCTATTCAGTCGCCACGCTTGCTCAGAGGTGACCTTTGCCTAACATACAAGGCCATGTCAAACCCAGATTTGATGAATATGCTTCACCTCAAAAATCTAGATCCACCAGAGCCACAAGGGCGGAGACTTAAACCTCGACATTAATAGGACGTGCTGGAGGGATAGATTCATCACCCAAAGACTCCTATGCTGTGGAACAAAATCCCGGTATATGTGAGGCAGAGCACTACTGGCCATGTTCAAGAGAAATCTTGACCAATGGATGGGAGATCGCAAATATACCCCAGGGATTACCTCAGTGTCACTGCTCGACAGAGGCACAGCAAAATAATGGGTATAGTTCCCCATACTTAAGGGGTGGCGTAAGCCACAAAACGATGGGCTAGGCTTGTAAATGCCCTCGGGCAGATAGCCTAGTATGAACCTATGAACCTATGAACCTATACCCAAATCTGCAGCAGGTCTCCAAGGTGAACTGCCTCTGGCATGTTAGAACAATGTAGGTAAGGGAAGTCCACAAGCCAGATCAGTAACTTCAGGATAAGGATTCGCTCGAAGGGCTGTGTTGGTCGGGCTCGGGTGTGAAGCGGGGCAGGGAGTGTGCCACGGCAGGACATAGGCCCCTTGCCATGCCCCCCCCCCCCTCTGGGGGGGATCAGCGGAATGGCAGCAGCAAAGTACAGTTGTGTACACTTCCCATAAATGTAGATGTATGAGTGCAGTCACTGTTGCAGTCATCACACTTGGGTTATCTGCCTGCAGGTAGCCCTCAGTCGGCCCGAATACCAGAGTCTTAGTATTTCTGCATCGGGTGCTGTCGCTTCTTCCATGACGTCAGGTCGTCAGGGGTATAAAACAGGCAGCCGATGCCATTACATCAGTTTTTCTTGCCCCAAATGTCAGGAGCCCCCATATAGGGAGCTAGTACATGGTGGGGAACACCTCCAGTAAAAAGTAAATACCAATGCCATTAGGAATAGCCATAGAGAGGAGAGGTAGATAGACAGAGAAAGTCAGGGGCTGGAGGGAGGGAAACCAGGACTGCAACAGTGAATACACTCGAACATCAACATTTATGGTAAGTGTACACAACTGTATTATGTTATTCGTGTTACACTGTTGCAGTCACCACACTTGGTTAATTCCCAAAGCTGAGGAAGGGTGGAGGCAGTCAAGAAGTGTTAGGGCTGGCTAGTAGGCCTTGCAAGACTACTGTAGCAAATCCAGCCATTGATCTGGAAAAGACAGGTAAGTGGTAATGCTTGGTGAAGGTGTGTACAGAACTCCAGGTTGCAGCTTCCAGGATGTCCCTGGTAGGGACTCCCCTGAGAAATGCTGTAGAGGTAGAAGTAGCCCTAGTGGAATGCGTTCTGACCCCAAGTGGGGTTGGTTTTCCATGGTGCTTGCAGCAGAAATGGATGCAGTGTGCTATCCATTTGGAAATGGTTTGTTTTAAAATGGCCTTAACCTCTGCCCCTGTAGCAAAGCTGACTAGCAGCTGGTCAGATTTCCAGAAAGGCTTAGTCCTATTAAGGTACAACCTGAGCTGTCCATGCAAGGCCAAGGAGTGCAGGATCCTTTCCCCTTTATTCTGTGAGTTAGGGAAGAAGGTTGGTAAATGGATGGATGTTACCTTAGCACTGGACACCACCTTAGGCATAAATAACGGGTTAGTCCGGAGGGAAACCCTGTCAGCATGGAAAATAATGAAGGGTTCCACAGCCATTAGAGCCTGTAACTCAGACACTCTTCGAGCTGAATTTATGGCTAAAAGCAAGGCAGTTTTCCAAGAGAGGAATTTTAACTCTGCTGAGGCAACAGGTTCAAAGGGGGGGAAGCGTGAACTTTTCCAGTACAAAGTTAAGGTCCCAGGCAAGTGTGGGTGCTCTCCTAGGGGGCCTTAAGTTGTTAGCCCCACTCAGGAACTGTTTGATGAGAGGGTGAGAAAATAGAGATGGCTCAGTATTATAATGAGCTGAGATGGCAGAGGCATGAATATTAATGGAGGAGAAGGATAGGCCTCTGTGGAGTAACTCTGTAAGGTAATCCAGGATTAGAGGTAAGGAGGGCACTGCTGTGTCCTTTCCTTTAGACTGAATCCAAGAACAATATCTTTTCCACTTTTCAGCACAGGATTTCTTAGTACTAGGCCTTCTGGCTTCAAGAATGACGTCCAGCACCTGTTTGCTGAGGGTTGCTGGTGGGGTATTTAAGGGATAAGCCAGGCTGCAAGGTTTAGGGTTTGCAATTTGTGGATGCAAAATCTGTCCCTCCTGCTGAGACAGCAGGATAGGAGTCTGGTATAGGTGTCAGGGTGGTACCGTTGTCAGGCTGTGCAGGAGTGGGTACCAGTGCTGGCGTGGCCAGTCTGAGGCAATAAGGATTGCCTTTGGCCTGTCTTGTTTTATCTTGAGAGAAGGGGCAGAGGGGGAAAGGCATAGATTGAG
This sequence comes from Protopterus annectens, assembly GCF_019279795.1. Lineage (NCBI taxonomy): Eukaryota > Metazoa > Chordata > Ceratodontiformes > Protopteridae > Protopterus > Protopterus annectens. Next base: position 51,530,107 of record NC_056748.1, on the reverse strand, counting down.
AGGTTATCCATTGAAAGGATAGGGCATCCACCTTCCAGGCCCTGCTCTGAGGGTTCCTGGTGCAGTATTTGCTTAACTGGTGGTTCTCAAGGGAGGCAAAGAGATCCAACTCTGGTGTCCCCCACCTCTGCATCAGAAGGTTGAAGGTGTTGAGCTCCAGTTTCCACTCGTGTGGTCCTAGGAGATTTCTACTTAAGTCGTCTGCCATTGAATTTTGTTTGCCTGGCAGGAATTGAGTTTGTAGATGCACTTGGTTGCTCAAGGTTGTGTTCCACATGGCCATGGCTAACCTGCAGAGTGGGTAAGAATGGGCTCTCCCCTGCTTGTTTATGTACCACATAACTGTGGTGTTGTTTGTTTTTATCAGCAGTTGTCCTGGAAGGATTAGGTATCTGAAGGCTGCCAGAGCATTCTTTACAGCTAGCATCTCTTTTTGATTGATGTGCAGGAGAATCTGCCTTGGGCTCCAGTGGCACTGAATGCATTTGCCTGCCATGTGAGCTCCCTATGCATAGTCTGATGTGTCTGTTGTCAGGGTTTGGATGGCGAGGGGTTGAGTGAAAGACAGTCCCTTTCTGTGATTGCATGCTTCTGCCCAACAAAGGAACTCTGTCCTTAGACAAGGTATTGTGTATTCTTGACATAGCTATAGAATGCTTTGTGGTTGTCTTTAGAATCAGTGGCGATTTTGTTTTCGTAACTAGCTTTGGAGGATTTTATCAGGGATCACAGCTTCTTACTGAGGCCGACCAGGGAGCTCCTCCACTCGTGGGATTTTACTCTCTTTTGAAAGAGTTTCTTTCTTCTGTTGTACAGTTTGTTTATGGCAGGGGACCACCAGACTGGCTTCCTCTTTTTGGAGGATAACGTCTTGGTTCTGCTTGGGATAGCACAATCCATGCACTCATGTAAGTGCTTATAAAGTGCAATTGTGTAGGATTCAGTAGTCGTAACTGTATTGTCCATCTGCATGGGTGTCATGAAGTTCACCACTTCTGTCTTAAGAAGCATGAAGTTGACTTTGGAGAAATTTTTTACCATGGTTTCCTTAATGGGGGGGTGGAGGCAGGATGTGGATATCTGGGGTGATTAGCTTATGGTCGGATCGGACCAATGAGGCGTTGACTTCAGGTGTGGAACACCAGTCACTCATATTGGTAATGACTAGATCTAGGATATTGTTGACCCTGGTGGGGGTGTGGATACGTTTATCCAGGGCATTGGAGTTTATGAATTCCAGAAAGCGTTGAGCAAAGGAGTTGGTACCTGAGTAGTTTTCCCAGTTAATGGTGGGGTAGTTGAAATCACCCATTATTAGCGTGTTTGGTTGAACCCTAATATTTTCCAGTACATCAAGAAAAGTGAGGCATGGTGGGTGATCTGTAGCAAGCTACAATTTGGATTGAAGTTTTGTCCAGAGTTAGTTGCACTTGGATAACCTCGGCTGCATTATGCTGAGCAACTAGCCTGGAGGTGTGGATATCCTTAATGAATATAGACACACCTCCGCCTTTGGTGTTAGAGTCCAGGTTACATGGCCGAAAAGTGTGGTATGAGTTATAGCCTGGTAGTGCAGGGGTGCTCTTTGGAGCCTTCAACCAGGTCTCAGTCACTGCACAGATATCGATGTTCTCCATTTTAAGGAGTGCCTCAAGTAAGTGCATTTTGAGATTTAGACTTCTAGCATTGAGTAGCATCACCCTCAGTTTTTGCTTGCCTGTTCCTGTTATGGTGGTGATTGGGTTCTGGTAGTTACGAAAACAAAATCGCCACTGATTCTAAAGACAACCACAAAGCATTCTATAGCTATGTCAAGAATCTCAATGGCAACACTCAGATCTGCTCTGAGTTACAGCACAATGGCACTAAATATACAGACCCAACTGATATTGCCAGCATCCTGGCAGATAGGTTCAGTGCTAACTTTACCCCCCTCTCACCCCCTAAAGAGCCCATCTCTATACCGGAAGAATGCAAAGTTCCTGTAATCACGGCTGCACAGGTAAAAACCAAACTCTCCAAAGCCAAGAACACAGCATCCATGGGACCAGACAACATCCCAGGCTGTGTTCTACACGAACTACAGAACTAACTGGCACCCCACCTAAGTACCATGTTCAATCATAGCCTCACCTCAGGCTTTGTGCCTGCTGAATGGCGCACAGCAATGGTTATCCCACTCCACAAGGGGGGAGCCATCAATGACCCTGGGAACTACCGCCCCATTAGCCTGATGAGCCTGGTCTTCAAGGCCATGGAACGTATCATCATGGAACTTATAAACAAAGACACTGGTAATCTCCAAACTCTGGATCCCACCCAGTTCAGGTTTGTAAAAGGCAGATCATGTCTCCTAAAACTGATAGACTTCTTTGAAGCAGTCACCAAAGCCGTAGACAAGGGTAAGGTGGTTCACACAGCCTATCTAGATCTTGCCAAGGCTTTCGACAACATCCCCTACTCTGGAATTATAGATAAATTCACTAAACTAGGTATAAATCCCTATGTCACAAGATGGGTTGCCAACTGGCTCACTGACAGAATCCACAGTGTGAAAGGAGCAGACTCCAAATCCGACTTCAGACCAGTGACAAGTGGAGTACCACAGGGTAGAGTCCTGGGTCCTCTCCTGTTTGGTATCTACTTCTCTGAAGTACAGGCTAACACAGAAGGTCTTTGGCTAACGAATTTCACACATGACTGCAAACTAGGAGCCATAATCGAAACTCCTAACGATGTGGACATCCTACAAAAGGGCATCACTGAGACAGATGCCTGGTGTCAAAGCCATGGCCTCAAGCTCAATGCCAAAAAGTGCACTGTCATCCCCTTTGGTAAAAACTCTGTATTCATGAACTACAACATAGGCGGTAGTATACTTAACACCGAAAGTGTGATAAGAGACCTTGGGACACAGGTGGACAGTAGTCTCTCCTTTGATAATCACATCGCCACAGTAGTCAGGAAATCCTTCTACGTGGCACACCTCATCACAAAAGGTTTCTCATCCAGAAAAAAAAAGGTTATTGTTCCCCTCTACTCATCACTCATTAGAACTATTATAGAGTACAACGCCCCTTTTGGTATGTACCTCACAAGACATCTACAACAACTGGAAAGGCCGCAGAAATACCTTACAAAGAGGATTACCGGCCTCAAACAGATGCCCTACGCAGACCGTCTCAAAAAACTCCAGCTTTACTCCGTCACATATCGCCTACTCAGAGGTGATCTCTGCCTAACAAACAAAGCTATGTCAAACCCAGAGCTGTTGGACATGCTCCACTTAAAGAAATCCCAATCCCTCCGAGCTACACGCTCTAGGGACCTAAACCTTGTCACCACAATAAACAGAACATGTCGGAGGGATAGATTCCTGTCCCAGAGACTTTCCATACTCCGGAATAAACTACCTATCTATATCAAACAAAGCTCGTCATTAGCACTCTTCAAGAAAAATCTTGATGATTAGATGGGAAATAGGAAATTCACCCCGGAGATCACCTCTGTGGCTCTGCTTGACAGTGGCACAGGAAAATTATTTTCTTGGGTGGCAAAAGCCAAGGTACTTTTTTGGCTGGGCTTGTATAGGCCCCAGGGCCGATAGCCTAGTACCTACCTATGATAGGAATTATTGTTTCCAGGTCCTGAGAATGTTGGCACGAAAGACTTTTTAAGTACCACTGAAGTTTCCTCATATGCAGTCTTGCATATGGAATTAGTAGAATCCATGAGGCCATGAACCCTAGGGCTTGCACTATTTTTCTTGCAGATAGCTGGGTTCTGGTGGCCATTTGTTTGAAATAGTCTGTCAGATAGACCTGTCTTTCTGAAATGAGAAATGCTATCTGGGAAGTTGTGTCCAAGCTTGTCCCCAGGAATACAATCTTTTGCTTGGGTACCAGTTATGACTTTTTTTCGTTGATGGTGTACTGCAATGAAGTGAGAAGGCTTTTTACAAATGTCAGGTGCTGAAGTAGCAATTCCTGACTGTCCACCTGAATCAGACAGTCATCCACGTATGGGTAAATTTGGATACTTCTCTGCCTGCAGTATGCAATGGCTGGACCCAGGCACTTTGTGAATACTCTGGGCGCAGTACATAAGCCAAAGGGAAGTGCAGAGAACTGATAGTGCATACAGCCTACCCTGAAATGTAGATATTTCCTGCATGATGCCCTTATAGGGATGTGCAGATAAGCTTATTTTAAGTCTAGAGTGACTAACCAGGCATCCTCGGCTAGCATAGGGAGAAGCTGTTGCAGGGTAAGCATCTTGAATTTTGGGACCACCAGAAAGGTGTTGAGAATTGAAAGATCCAGGATTGGGCACCAAGAGCCCTCTTTTCTGCATACCAGGAAAAGTCTGGAGTAGAAACCCTGACCCCTTTGTTCCAGTGGAACAGGCTGAATAGCTCTGATATTGAGCAGGGAAAGTACTTGCTTTTGCACCTCTGCCCACTGGTTTGGAGGATGGTCTGGAAACCCACTTGGGGTTGGCAGTGAATGGAAGTAGAATTTGTACCCCTGGGATACAATTTTGAGGACCCATCGGTCCTGAGTGATGGACATCCAGTTTTTTGCATGAAGGGCAAGTTTTCCTCCTAGGGGCACAAGCAGTTTGGCAAGGTTGGGAAGGAGATTTGAGAAGTTATTGTGAACTTTTTCCATAGGGGGCAGCTTACCACTCCCTGTTTTTGGGGTGGGGGCACTCCCTTGTTTAGATCTCTGCATACCCTGAGACTGTAGTCTGGGTGGCCTGTTTGCCATGGGTCTGGTCTGAGAAGGCCTGGAAGAGGCTGGAAAGGATCAGTTTTTTTTGGAAGGCCAATGCCTACTGAATCTTGGTGGTTGCACTTGTAAGAATTCTTTAACAGTTTGCATAGATTTAGCATTTTTTTCCATCTTTTTATCTTTTTAAGAACTTCTTCTGCTTTGATGCCAAACAAACAGTCCTTATTTAAAGGAGCGTCTAAGTAATTTGGATTTGACATGATCTGGCAAGGTTTGCTACTTCAGCCATGCATGCCTTCTCAGTACAGAACCAGTGACCGCAGCCATGCAAGATGCTTCTAGGGCAGGCATCAAAGCCACACTGCAAGGTATGCTTGCTAACTTGGTTTGCAGAATGCATTAACTATTGTAAATCTTTATTTTCTGCACAATCTGGAAATAATGCCATTTTTTGTTTAATTAGTTCCATAATATGTCGCTGGTGCTTCAACATGTAAAAAGTACAGTTGTGTACACTTACCATAAATGTAGATGTTTGAGTGCATTCACTGTTGCAGTCCTTACAAAATGGGTTATCTGGCTCCCGGTAGCCCACAGTCGGCCAGAATACCAAAGTCCTTGGTATATGACTTTGGCTGTCTTCGGTTTCAAGCCTGATGTCAGGACGTCAGGTACAAAGGAAGGCAGCCGATGCCATTTCCTCAGTTTTTCTTGCAGTAACTGTCAGGAGCCCCCAAAAAGGTTAGACCAGTAAAAGAAAAATCCAGTCTGTGCCCTAGGAAAAAAAGGGGATGGAAGGGGGGGACCAGGACTGCAACAGTGAATACACACAAACATTTACATTTATGGTAAGTGTACACAACTGTACTATGTTCATCGTGTTTCACTGTTGCAGTCCTTACAAAATGGGTCGATTCCCAAAGCCCAGGAAAAAAACAAAAGGGAGGAGGAACACCCACTGATTAAGGGTTGGTAAGGATGCCCTGCAACACTGCAGTGGCAAAACCAGCCCTGGACTTAGAAAACAAGGGTAAATTGTAATGTTTAGTGAAAGTGTGGACAGAAGTCCAGGTAGCTGCTTCCAAGATGTCCCTAGTAGGTACACCTCTTAAAAAAGCTGCTGAGGTAGAGGCTGCTCTAGTGGAATGGGTCCTAATACTCTGTGGAGGAACCTTGTCATGCTGTAAGTAACAAAAGTGAATACAATGAGCAATCCACTTAGAAATAGTCTGTTTAGAAATAGCTTTTCCCTGAGCTCCAGCAGCAAAACTGACCAACAACTGATTTGACTTTCGAAAAGGTTTAGTCTTGTCCACGTAAAACCTAAGCTGTCTATGCACATCCAGGAAACACAGTAACCTTTCCCCTTTATTCTGGGGATTAGGAAAGAAGGTAGGCAGGTGGATAGACTGGTTAAGAGTCAGGCTAGAAACCACCATAAGCATAAAGGAGGGATTAATTCGAAGAAAAACCTGATCCACATGGAAAGTGATAAAAGGCTCTACTGCCATTAAGGCCTACAGCTCAGAAACTCTTCTAGCTGAAGTAATAGCCAAGAGAAAGGCAGTTTTCCAGGAGAGAAACTTCAAATTTGCTGAGGCAGCAGGCTCAAAGGGAGGCAGAGTAAGTTTCTCAAGTACAAAATTAAGATCCCAAGCAGGAGTAGGGACCCTTCTGGGAGGCTTTAAATTCCTAGCTCCCCTGAGGAACTGCTTCATCAAGGGATGTGAGAAAATGAGAAGTTATGTACCTACCATAACGTTCCATATTAGTTGTCTTCTTCTCACCTTCTTTCTTGCTGGATTGGTTCTGAGCCGACCTTCGTCTCCGACTCGGCCTATACTAAAGCTCGAGAGCTATTTATACCGGCTCGAGGCTATCCTATATCCCGTAATGCTAGGCGCTAACTACCCAGATCTCGTTTGATAGCTGAAAACCATAGCAGTTTAGCTCTCCAACAAAAGGAGGAGAGGAACCTCACTAGAAAGTCATCTAGACCTATAGCTACCAGAAGGGATAGCCTAGGGGTCAAGCTGAGTCAAGAAGAAGACCCCCAAGGATCCTTTAGGTCTGTCCAGGCTAGGGGGATGGGGGGTGGGATGCAAGAAAGAAGGCGAGAAGAAGACAACTAACATGGAACGTTATGGTAGGTACATAATTTCTCAATGTTAAGTTGTCAATCTCGCCTTCATTCTTGCTGGATGGGACCGCGTCCCTAGCACCTTCACCCTGGGTGGCTCATCGGAACAGACTCTTGAGAAGGTTGGAACCAAAATTAGCCCGGCTTCTGGAGGCCATGTCTAATTTGTAATGAGAGATAAAGGTATGAGGAGAGGCCCAAGTGGCTGCCGCACAAATGGAATCTATTGGTAATCTAGCCTGAAAAGCTATTGAGGTGGCTAATGCTCTGGTTGAGTGAGCCCTGGGCCTTGACGGTAGCTTTTGGCATCTGAGCTGATACATGAAAGTGATCACAGATGCCAGCCATCTAGAAAGGGTTACTATGGAAACTGGAAGGCCTTTCTTACCTGCTGCATAAGAAAGGAAGAGCTACTCAGATTTCCTAGTTTGCTTGGTTCTATCCAAATAGTAATGGAGTTGACGATGAACGTCCAGAAAGTGCAGTTTTTGTTCAGCTCTGTTGGAGTAGTTGGGGAAGAAAACTGGAAGATCAATAGTCTGGTTTAGGTTTGCTTCAGAAGAAACCTTAGGTAAAAAGAATGGATTAGTCCTGAGGGACACTCTGTCTTTATGGAAAACTAGATAAGATGGACGAATGCAAAGGGCCTGAAGTTCTGACACTCTTCTCGCAGATGTTATGGTGACCAGAAAGAGAGTTTTCCAAGATAGCAATTTCAGGGAGCAGGAAGCCGCAGGTTCAAAGGGGGGAAGAATCAAGGAGGTTAGAACCAAATTTAAGTCCCACTGCGGAGGGGGTCCCTGATTGGGGGCTTAAGCAAAAAGACACCTTTGAGAAAGGTTTTACAAAGCTTATGGGACAAGATAATGAAGTCCGAAAAGCCTGCATGAAAGTTCGAAATAGCCGCTAACTGTACTCTGATGGTGGAGGAAGAAGAGCCTGAGTGAAACAATTTGGCTTGGAAGTCTAGGACTGATTGGATAGGGGCAGTAAAAGGATCTATATTTCTAGCTCCTGCCCAGAAGGAAAAACGCTTCCACTTGCTGGCGTAAATCCTCCTGGTGGATGACTTTAAGGAAGCTATAAGTATGTCATGCACAGAATGGGAAATAAGGGGAAGCCTGGCTACAGTTGGAATTGGAGCAACCAAGCTGTGAGGTTGAGAGATTGGAGGGAGTGGTGCAGCTGTCCCGACTGATGGGTCAAAAGATCTGGCACTGGGTCCAGATGCCAGGGCTGCCCCAAGAGGTAACGATGCAGGAACGGGAACCATATCTGACGAGGACAGTAAGGAGCAATGAGGATCATGGTGGCTCTCACGGCGGTAGCTTTCTGAATCAATTGAGTGATTAATGGAAAGGGGGGAAAGGCATACAGAAGTCCCCGGGGCCAATCGTGGACTAGAGCGTCTCTGGGGGGGTGGCCAGGAAGAGAGTGAAGAAGTCGTGGCACTTGCTGTTTTGAGGTGTTGCAAAAAGGTCGCAGCAAGGTCGACCCCATTTCTGAAAAATTTCTTCCACTATTGTTTGTTTGAGAGACCACTCGTGAGGCATGAGAATGGCTCTGCTCAACCTGTCCGCTATGATGTTGGACTTCCCGGGGATGTGCGTTGCTATCAGAAACCGCTGAGAGGAGATCGCCCACTGCCAAAGTCTGAGAGCCTCTTGACACAAGGGATAGGACTTGGTTCCGCCCTGCTTGTTGATGTACCACACTACGGACATATTGTCCGTCTGAACTGCAATAGTCCCGATGGGAAGAGAGTCCTGAAGGGCTTGCAACGCTACTGCTCTCATCTTCAAGATATTTATGTGCAGGTGGCACTCGAAAGGTTGCCATGTGCCCTGGACTGTCCTGCCCTGAAAATGCCCCCCCCCCACCCGATCAGGGAGGCATCCATTGTCACCATGGCGACCGGGGGAGAAGGAACAAATGGTCTGCCCTGAAGTACTTGAGTGGAGACCATCCACCAAGAAAGGTGTTTCTTGCAAGACAGGGTTATTAAAATGTTGTGTGACATTGGAAGCTGTTGAAAGGACCACTGGGAAAAAAGCATCCATTGAAGGATCCGCATATGAAAGCGAGCTAGGGGAAGTAGAGTAATGGCTGCCGCCATGAGGCCTAATACCTTCAGGACAAACCTGGCTTGTATTTTGTTGTTCTGAAGAAGGATGTGAACATGCCTGCGAATATCTAGAACTCTTTGTTCGGTCAGTTTTGCGGAAAGCCAGACTGTGTCCAAGGTGGCGCCTATGAAGGTAATAGACTGACAAGGCGACAAGGCAGACTTTTCGAAATTTATGGAGATACCTATCCCTTTGCAAGTATGAATGATGTAATCTCTGGAGTGGAGAAGTTGACGCCTGGTGGTGGCAATGAGGAGCCAGTCGTCTAGATATGGAAACAAGGGAATCCTTGATGTCTCAGATGAGCCGTAACCGCTGCCATGCATTTGGTGAACACTCGGGGGGCTGTAGTGAGACCAAAGGGCAGGGCTCTGAAATGATAATGACTGGTTCCCAGCCAGAAGCGGAGAAACCTCCTGGAGCTTGATGTGGTAGTACGCATCCTGAAGGTCTACTGAGCACATCCAATCGTCCTGACCCAGAAAGGGTAGAATGGACTGTAGCGTGACCATCCGGAACTTCGTTCTTCTTACAGACCTGTTTAGTCTGCTGAGATCCAAAATAGGTCTCCAGTCCCCTGTCTTTTTTGGTACCAAAAAGAACTTGGAGTAGATTCCGGATCCTTGTTGGTCTGCTGGGACTGGCTGGATGGCTCTTTTTGCTAGCAGTTTTGATATTTCTAGTACTGCTTGTTCCCTTAGACTGGGTGGAACGTCTGGAAAGGGTCCTTTTGGCTGAGTTGGGGTGTGGATAAATGGAATTTTGTCACCCTCGGATATGATCGACTACCCATTTGTCTTGAGTGAGTGAAAGCCAGGCTTCTGGGTACAGTGATAACCTTCCCCCGACTGCCTCCGAAGGCGGACAGTCGGGCAGCTTCTCAGGGATGGTGGAAGGGTTTATCAGAAAGAGACTCTCTGCTACCATGTTTTTGCGGACCTCCTCCGCCCCTGGGGCGGCGTCTGTTATTGTTCCCCTCCCTGCCTCTAGAGGGGAACTGACCTCTTGCATCAAGCGCGACCTCTTGTGGTTTACGGAACCACATCTTCCGACCCTTCTGACCCTTAGGGTATGGTCTAGACGGGGTGAAAAAACAGACTCCCACAGCAGAGAGAGTCTTGCCTTCTTGCTCGCATCGGGTCAAAGTATCCTTCACCTGAGGTCCAAACAAAGCTGAACCGTCAAAGGGGGAGTTAGTGAAGGATGCCTTAAAGGGGTCTGCAAAGTTACAAAGCCGCATCCAGGCGTGACGCCTTAAGGCCACGCCTGTGCTTGCAGCCCTACTCGCCCCATCGGCCGCATAGGAAATAAGCCGCATGGAGGAGTTGACAATGGAATTCAGGGTTGCCAGCTGGGAATTTATTTTGTCTTGAGACCCCGCAGCTGTTGGATCCTGTAAGACCTCACCCACTTCTTTGAGTATGTCTCTTTGAAGGCGGATGAAGTGGCACAAATAATTCAGCGAACGCATGACAAAGGTCGCTGAAGAAAACATCCGCTTGACGTACCTATCCATAGTCCTAGACTCCCTGTTAGGAGGATGGACAGGTACTGAAGGATCAGCCAGTTCCTTCTTAGTGGCTGCAGCCACCACCATGGCATCAACCGGGACACCCTTGGCTAAAAACTGCTTGTCCGAAGGGGCTGTTATAAACTTGGAAGGCCTCCGTGGGGTAGGTTCCATCGTATCAGGGGCCGTCCACGCCTTCCACGCCACTACTTCCATGAGGGGGTCGAAAGGCGGAGACACCCAGGAGGTGGAAGGGCGAGAGCCAAAAGCCTCTAGGGAAACCGACTCATCCTCGGAAGGGTTAAGGGCAGACCAGTTCCCCCTCTGCTTCAGGATTTCAAGGATGTCTGAAAAGGAGACATCCTCAGAGGGGGACCGTGGGGACCCTTCCGACTCATCCAAGTCGGTATCCGATGTGATGGACTCAGGGGAGTCCACATGCTTCCTCTCACATTTCCTCTTCCGAGGGGGTTCCCCTGACGGATCAGGGGAAACCTCGGAAGAGGAGGATATTCCCAATGGGGAAACCTGAGGCGTTGGATCTCTACGGTCAGGAATGAGAGGGTGGGTAAAGACCGCAGCAGGCACTACAGAGGGAGGAGCTGAGGGAGCCAACCGTGGAGCAGACACAGGGGCCAGCACGCTCCTCATGACTTCGAAGGCGCCCCTATCAGGCAAGGTAGAAGGTCCCCGCTCTGAAGAGATAAGGACCCCTCCCGGCACCGAGAGGGATGGCTCCGAAGCCGCGGTCGGGGCCAAACTTACCAGCGCTGAGGCTCCGAGAGGGAGAACGGGGTCGGACAAGGGTCTGATGCCACTCGCCCCCTCGGAGCCGACGAGGAAGTCCATGCTCCCGGATCCCTCCAAGGATGGGACCATGGAAGAGACCGGAGCCGAAGACGGAGCCGAAATGTGAGGTATCGGCTCCGACGTGTCGACGGCCACGGCTCCCACAAGCTCCGGCTCTGAACTCGGAGGAGGAATCGAAGATGGGGTGGGGATAGCCACTGTCTGTTGAGAAGGGCTATGAAGCATTTGGGCTAGTGCCTGAGACTTAAGAAGTCTACTAACCACCCTCTCGAGGTCGTGGTCCGAGAGCCTGGAAGACCTGGAGGAATGGGTTCGATGACTCCGCTCCGAGAGTAAGGGAGACCTCGGAGCCGAGTGAACAGACTCCAAGGATGGAGATCTGGACCTTTTACGGCTGGCAGATGGCACCGACACCACTATCGGTGCCGACTGAGTCCCGGAATCATCGGCTCGGGTTCGAGCCAATGTAGAAGCTTGAATCTGACGAACATCGACTCCAGCCGGAGCCGATGATGAAGACTGTGTCTTGGAAACATCGGCTCCAGCCGGAGCCGATGAGACAGCAGTTCGAGAACCACCAGTCGAAGGCTCTGAGCTCGGAGCCAATGGCTTTGAAGGCTTCCCTGGCAAAGACTTGGTCGGGGAACCTTCAGGCTTTAACAAGCCCCTCAAAATCAACTTATTTCTGCATTCCTTCAGGACTCTTGGGCTGAACGCATGACAGATCGAACAAGAGTCCTGCAGGTGCAGAGGGCCCAGGCAATAAACACAAGAAGTGTGACCGTCTGTCAGCGACATTTTCTGACAGCACGAGTCACACTTCTTGAAGCCTGAGACCCTGGTGTCTTTTGACATCTTAAGAAACAAAAAATTAAACACACACACACAGACACCCTATTAACAGTAAAGTCAGTCACACAAAAAAATAAACTGACAAGGCAGAATAGGCCCAAAGGCCTAACCTTATAACTAAGGGAATTAAAAAAGGTCTTAAAAGGGATTAAAAAGGGACCAGAAGGGGAATTAGCTATGAATGGGAAGCTAATGGGATGGTCGCTAACTAAAACTAAGAAAAACCCAGACTAAAAGATAGCAATTTTTTGAATGAAAACTTCTAACCTGAAGAGCCGGTAATAAACGCACTTGCAACTGTAAGCGGCAAACGAGATCTGGGTAGTTAGCACCTAGCATTATGGGATATAGGGTAGCCTTGAGCCGGTATAAATAGCTCTCGAGCTTTAGTATAGGCCGAGTCAGAGCCGAAGGTCGGCTCCAAACCCATCCAGCAAGAATGAAGGCGAGACTGACAACTTAACATTGGGTTGTTCAAAGGAACAGTGAGCACAAATACCTGAAGCATGAATTTTGATAGAAGAAAAGGAAAGTCCGCCATTAAGCAAGCCTGCCAGATAGTCAAGAATTAGAGGAAGAGTAACTAGAGGAAGAGTAGGTTGAGACGGGTCTTCCTCTAGTCTGCATCCAAATGGAGAATCTTTTCCACTTATCTGCATAAGATTTCCCAGAGCTAAGCCTCCTGGCCTCACGAAGAACCTCAACCACCTGTTAGGAAAGGTTTGCATTATGAGCCAGGCTGCCAAATGCAAAGTCTGAAGATGAGGATGCAGAATATATCTCCCTCCAGAACCAAAAGATTTGGTATCAGGGGAAGATGCCAAAGCTGAGACTGGGAGAGACTGTGAAGCAGAGGGTACCAATGCTGCCTGGGCCAGTCTGGAGCTGTGATAATGGTCCCTGGTTTTTCGCCCCTTATCTTTAACAGCACTCTGGGAAGAAGAGGCAGAGGAGGGAAGGCATAGATTGATAGCTGTGTCCAGGGGAAGAACAGAGCATCCACTTTCCAAGCTTTGTCATGATGATCCCTGGTGCAAAAGGTTGGAAGAAGATGAAAAGAGATCCACCTGGGGAGTACTCCAACGCTGAATGATGCGATGTAAGATGGTCTTGTTTAGTTGCCACTCGTGAGGATCCAGGACCTACCTGCTCAACCGTTCTGCCAAGGTATTGAGCCTTCCTGGAAGAAACTGAGCTATCAGAGGAATGCCCATGGCAGCTGCTATGGACCACAGTATCATGTTTTGCCTGCATAGGGGGTAAGAATGAGTCCCTCCCTGCTTGTTGATGTACCACATGATTGTGGTGTTGTCTGTCCTGACTAGAAGAGTACCAGGAGAGAGTGTAGATGCTTGAAAGCCATCAAGGGCTGCTGGACTACCATCAATTCCTTCAGATTTATGTGCAAATGAACCTGTTGATAGTTCCAAGTCCCCTGAATGCACCTGCCCTCTAGATGTGCTCCCCAAGCGTAGTCCGAGGCATCTGTGGTGAGAGTCTGGCTGGCAGGAGGTGGACAAACAGGCAGGTCTTTGTTCTGTGAACAGGCCATCACCCACCAAAGAAACTCCATCTGCAGGCAAGAAATCAAAGGAAGTATCAAGTCTAAATCCTGAGTGTGCTTACACCAAAGGTTTTTGAGGTGCCACTTTATTTTCCTCATATGCAGTCTGGCATATGGAATTATCAGAATACATGAAGCCATGAATCCCAAGGCTTGCAGCAATTGCCTTGCAGATAGTTGAGTCATGCTTGCCAAATTCTTGAAGTAATTCAAAAGATCCATTTGTTTCTCTTGAGGGAGGAATACCATCTGGGCGGCTGTGTTCAGGCTCACTCCCAGGAATACAATCTCCCTGGTGGATACCAATTTTGATTTCTTTTCGTTGATCGCGTAGCCCAAAGAGGTGAGAAGGTTCCTTACAAAGTCCAAATCCTTCAGAAGCTGCTCTGGAGAGTTTGCTTGAATAAGACAATCGTCCAAGTAAGGGTAAATTTGAATGTTTCTTTGTCTGCAAAAAGCAATGACTGGAGCCAGGCATTTTGTAAAAACTCTGGGAGCAGTAGATAAGCCAAAGGGCAGTGCAGAGAATTGGAAGTGCCTCTTGCCCCGCCCTGAACCGAAGGAACTGCCTGCAGCTTTCCCTTATTGGGATGTGCAGATACATTTCTTTGAGATCCGAAGTCACCAGCCAGGAATCCTTGGCCGGCATATGCAGCAACTGCTGAAGAGTGAGCATTTTTAACTTGGGAATCACCAGAAAAGTGTTTAGAATGGACAAATCCAGAATAGGGCACCAGGTGCCTCCTTTTTTGGGAACCAGGAAAAGTCTTGAATAGAAACCCTGGCCTATCTGTAAGTGCAGGAACTGGCTCTATTGCACCCAGGTTTAGCAAAGAAGAAACTTGTTTTTCTGCTTCTGCCCTTTGATGTGGGAGGATATTTGGGTATCCTTGGTGGACAGGGAAGGTGTGAAAGGAGAACTTGTAGCCTTCGGATACTATTTTGAGCACCCATTTGTCATCTGTGATGCTGGACCAGACAACTTCAAAAATGGATAACCTTCACCCCAAAGGAAAGCCTGGGCCCACAGAGGCAGGCAGAGGAAGGCCGGAGTCATTGGGAATGCTTGCGTTGGGAAGTTTGTTTAGAACTCCCCGATTTTAAAGAGGAAGCCTGCCAGTGCTTAGCCTTCTGAGGGGTGGAAGTCTGTCCTCTAGAAGACCTGTAACCCCTAGGCCTAGTAGCTCCCTGTTTACTAGGATAAGGAAAAGTCAAATTCTTAGAAGGGTAATGTCTACTAAAACAAGGAGGTTGAACTTGCAGAAAGACCTTAACAGTTTGCCTAGATATGGCCTTATCCTCCCAACTTTTTCAACACCTCTTCTGCTTTGTTACCAAAAAGATTGTCCTTGTGCAAAGACACATCCAGTAATTTAGATTTGACAGGTTCAGAAAGGGACTGTTCCCTGAGCAAAGCATGTCTTCTAATAACAGAACCAGAGGCTGCAGCCCTGCAAGAAGCCTCCAAAGTGTCAAAAAGTACAGTTGTGTACCCTTACCATAAATGTAGATGTTCGAGTGTATTCACTCTTGCAGTCATCACATTTGGGTTATCTGCTTGCAGTAAACCTCAGTCGGCTTGATTATCAGAATCTTGTGTCCTGCGTTGGTTGCTGTCTCATCTTCTGTGACGTCAGGTAGTCAGGGGTATAAAGCATGCAGCCGACACCATTACATCAGTTTTTCCTTGCCCCAGATGTCAGGTGCCCCCCTAATGGGAATCAATTAAATATATATATATGTATATATATATATATATATATATATATATATATATATATATATATATATATATATATATATATATATATATATATATATATATATATATATACATATATATATATATATATATATATATATATATATATATATGTGTGTATATATATATATATATATATATATATATATATATATATATATATATATATACACACACACAAAATGGTATACCTCCAACAAAAAAGCAAATACACCAAAATGCTTTTAAGCATAGTAAAGGAGAGTAGAGGTATAGCCAAAAGAAGTCAGGGGGCTGGAGGAAGGGTAACCAGGACTGCAACAGTGAATACACTCGAACATCTACATTTATAGTAAATGTACACAACTGTACTACGTTCTTCGTGTTTCACTGTTGCAGTCATCACATTTGGGTAGATTCCCAAAGCTAAGGATGGGAGGAGGAATTTAGATAGCATTTGGATCAGCTATAAGGCCCTGCAAGACTGCACTGGCAAAGCCAGCTCTGGATTTAGAGAAAATTGGCAAATGGTAATGCTTGGTGAAAGTATGTACAGAACTCCAGGTAGCAGCTTCTAGGATGACCCTGGTAGGGACACCTCTGAGAATGGCTGTAGAGGTAGATACAGCCCTAGTTGAGTGTGGTGTTATCCTCTGTGGGGTAGGATTTCCATGGTGCTTATAACAGAAATGAATGCAATGGCCTATCCATTTAGAAATGGTTTGCTCTGAAATGGCCTTCCCCTCTGCCCCTGCAGCAAATGCCACCAGCAGTTGTTCAGATTTCCCTTGAGGTTTAGTCCTGTCCAAGTAAAATCTAAGTTGTCTGTGCACATCTAAGGAGTGCAGTATCCATTCCCCTTTGTTATGTGGATAAGAAAAGAAGGTTGGCAAATTAATGGACTGATTAAGAGCCACACTGGAAACTACCTTGGGCATGAAGGAGGGATTGGTCCTGAGGGACACCCTGTCCACATGAAAGATGATGAAAGGCTCCACTGCCATAAGGGCCTGTAATTCAGATACCCTTCTTGCTGAAGTGATTGCTAAAAGGAAGGCTGTTTTCCAAGAAAGGAATTTTAACTCTGCACTTGCAGCTGGCTCAAAAAGAGGTAGAGTGAGTTTTTCCAATACAAAGTTAAAGTCCCAGACTGGAGTAGAACTCTCCTGGGTGGTCTTAAGTTTTTGGCCTCTGAGGAACTGATTGAGCAGTGGATGAGAGAAGAGGGGTGGTTCTGTGTTGTAATGAGCTGAAATGGCTGATGCATGAATTTTGATGGAGGAAAAAGAAAGGCCCTTGTGCAGCATTTCAGTTAAGTATTGAAGAATCTGAGGTAAATTGGGCGCTGCTAAGACCATCCCTTGAGTTTAGTTCCAGGAACAGAATCTTTTCCATTTTTCAGCATACAATTTTCTAGTGATAGGCCTCCTTCTCTCCAAAATGACATTCAACACTTGTTTACTAAGGGATGGTAACAGAGAGATCAGGTAATTAGCCAGGCTGCCAGGTTCTGGGTTTGAAGATGATAATGCCGAATCTGGCCCTCCTGCTGGGACAGCAGTGTAGGGGTCTGAGGCAGGTGCCATGGAGCCAGCAGTGACACACTGCGCAAGAGAGGGTACCAGTGTTGGCGTGGCCAGTTTGATGCAATCGGTATCATCCTTGGTTTGTCCTGTTTGATCTTTAGTAGTACTCTGGAGAGGAGAGGCAGAGGAGGAAAGGTATAAACTGATAGATTTTTCCAGCTGAAGGAGAGGGCATCCACTTTCCAAGCTTGTTTGCGGGGAGTCCTTGTGCAGAATTTGTCCAATTGGTAGTTCTGGGGGAAGGCAAACAGGTCTATATCTGGGCTCCCCAATTTGTTTATCAACATGTTGAAAGTCTTTGGTTCCAGTTTCCACTCGTATGGGTCCACAAGATTTCTGCTTAGTTCATCTGCCAGTGTATTTGGCTTTCCTAGCAGGAATAAAGCCTGTAGATGCACTTGGAAGCTCAAGGCTGTGTTCCACAGAGCCATGGCTAGTCAACAGGGGGGTATGAATGGGTACCCCCCTGCTTGTTTATGTACCACATAACAGTGGTGTTGTCCGTCTTTACCACTAATTGTCCTGGAAGAATGTGGTCCTTGAAGGTTGTCAGAGCATTCTGTACAGCTAACATTTCTTTTTGATTGATATGCAGGTGCATTTGACTTGGGTTCCATTTGCCCTGAATGCACTTCCCTGCCAGGTGAGCCCCCCCCCCCCCCATGCATAGTCTGAGCCATCTGTTGTTAGGGTTTGGGCGCCAGGGGCTAGAGTGAACGGTAGTCCCTTGTTTTGGTGGCAGGCCTCTGCCCACCAAAGGAACTCTAACTGTAGGCAAGGTATGATAGGAATCATTGCTTCTAGATCCTGAGAATGCTGACACCATAGGCTTACTAGATACCATTGTAGTTTCCTCATATGCAGTCTTGCATATGGAATTATTTGAATGCAGAAGGCCCTGAACCCCAGGGTTTGCAGTATTTGCCTTGCAGATAGCAGGGTTTTTGTGGCCATTAGTATGAAGTAAGTTGTCAAATTAATTTGTTTCTCTGGTATGAGGAAAGCCATCTGGGAAGTTGTGTTCAAGCTTGCTCCCAGGAATATAATTTGTTGACAGGGTACAAGATGTGATTTCTTTTCATTTATGGTGTACCCCAGACAAGTTAGCACCTTTTGTACAAATGCCAGATGACTCAAAAGTATGTCCTGGCTTTCTGCCTGAATTAGACAATTGTCCAGGTATGGGTAAATATGAATATTTCTTTGCCTGCAAAAAGCAATGACTGGAGCTAGGCACTTTGTGAATACCCTGGGTGCAGTAGATAAGCCAAAGGACAGTGCAGAGAACTGATAATGCATGTAGCCTGCTTTGAAGCGTAGGTATCTTCTGAAAGATTCCCTGATTGGGATGTGCAGATAGGTTTCCATTAAATCCAGTGTTACCAACCAGGCATCCTTGCCTAGCATAGGAAACAAGTGGTGAAGGGTTAGCATCTTGAATTTTGGGATCATCAAAAAGGTGTTTAGGATAAAGAGGTCCAGGATAGGACGCCATGAGTTGTCTTTTCTGGGTACCAGGAAAAGTCTTGAGTAGAAACCTTGTCCCTTAGCCCTTATGCTTAAGAAAGTACTTGCTTTTGAGCCTCTGCCCACTGATTTGGGGGTAGATCTGGCCAACCGTTTGGGGTTGGTAAAGTGTGGAAGTGAAATCTGTATCCTTGGGAAACTATATTTAAAACCCATTTGTCCTGGGTAATGAGTTCCCAGTTTTCTGCCTGCAAAGCAATCTTTCCCCCTAAAGGAGCAGTCAGTTGAGAAGTGCTTGGAAGTTTTAAAGTTAAGTCATTGAGACAGCTTATCATAGGGGGGAGTCTTATTACTCCTTGATTGAGTCATTGAGACAGTTTACCATAGGGGGGAGTCTTACTACTCCCTGCTTTGGAAGTGGGAGCCCCCCACTGCTTAGTCCTGTGCGTACCCTGGGACTGAAGCCTGGGTGTTCTGCTGGTTCTTGGTTTGGACTGAGAAAGCCTGGAAGAGGCAGGAAAGGACCAATTCTTAGAGGGCCAATGCCTACTAAATCTAGGAGGCTGTACTTGCAGGAAATCTTCAACAGTTTGCATAGATTTAGCTTTTTCCTCCATCTTTTTAAGTACTTATTCTGCTTTGTTGCCAAAAATGCGTTCCTGATTTAAGGGAGCATCCAGCAATTTAGCTTTAACATGATCTGGCAAAGATTGCTCCTTAAGCCAAGCATGCCTTCTAAGTACAGACCCAGTGACAGCAGCCCTGCAAGATGCCTCCAGTGAATCAAAACCACATTACAAAGTATGTTTTCCAACTTGTTCAGCAGAATGCATTAACTCCTGTAAATCCTTATTTTCAGCGCAGTCAGGAATCAACATCATTTTCTGTTTAAGCAATCCAATAATATGCTGTTGATACTTTAACATATGAAACTGGCAGTTTAAGGCCCTAATAGCCAAGGTTGCAGAAGTGTACATCTTCTTACCCCATCTATCCAGCACCCTGGAATCTCTATCAGAGGGGGTAGGATTTTTGGCAGAAGTAGCCTTAATGCCCCTGGGCTCCCTGTGAAATAGTCTCAGGATCCGCAGTAGGATTTTTAAAAAGGAACTTGTGAGAGTCAGGAACCCTGTAATATCTATCAGGTTTTCTGGGAGCAGGAGGTAAAGAGTCAAGCTAGATTCCGAAAAGGCATCATCAACAATGTCTAGTACAGGGGGGATAGCTAAAGACCTGGGCTGGGGCAGGAGTAAGAAATCCCTAAGCCTCTTTTTAGGATCAGAGTAATCCTGGCTTTCCCAGTGAAAATGCTCCCTAAGAGTATGCAAGGTTTCACCAAAAGAGAAATCCCCTTGAGGGGAAGCAGAGGGAATAGAGTCCTCTGCATCAGAATCCTCATAAACAGATAAGGGTAAATCCTGGTAATCAGAGGAAACAGAAATTTCAGAATCTTGATCAGAAGTATCATAAGCAAATTAATTCCTGGGTCTCTTACAGGGGGAAGAATGACTTCCCCTGATTAAAGTAATAAGGTCTTCAGCCATTCTTATAACTTGTTTTTTAGGCATACAGGACTGACATGCGGTCTGGGCATCAGTTTTCTAAGCATAGTTAGAGTTTTAGGCCTTGAAGAAGAAGATGGCATTAGTTTAATAAGCATGTCAGTAGGCCTGAATACACCCTCAGAAGCCGGTGCCTGCACAGCATCTCCGGACCCATCCAAGGTAGAGACATCCGCAGGTTCCGCAGTTGAAGCATCTCACGGCATATCAGACTCCGAATGGGTCTCAGTAGAGGCCTGCGAATCTGAAGTAGTGGGTGTGAAAGCGCCTCACTGAGTACCGGCGAACTGGCGACTAGCTTAGGAGAAGCGTCATCAGCAACTTTGGACCTAGGCGGCCTGTCTCTGTCTTTATCTTTGCGTTTTTTCAGAATGTCGGTCATCGCATGGCTTACTGAAGACATATCTGGATAATTGAACTGAGTACCAAAATATGTAGAAGTGTAAATATACTGATGACGAATAGTTTGTTGTTTAAATAAGGCACAAAACCGACAGCGAAGTACATCGTGGTCAGGGCCTAGGCAAGGAATACTGTACAATTGAAAATCTTTATGAGGTATTTGCTTTCCACAAGAAATACAATTATTGACTTTTACTGACATCGGATAAGAGCAAGAAAAAGTTTCCCTAATGGGGTACTTAGCTTTAGTTGAAGACTTCGGTTCTGAAACTTGAAAACAAAAATTTCAGGAGTCGGCCGACCGGCACTTGCAAACTGCTTCTGCTTCGGGCACCGCACGGCAAGAAAGACTGATGTAATGGCGTCGGCTGCATGCTTTATACCCCTGACTACCTGACGTCATGGAAGATGAGACAGCAACTGACGCAGGACCCAAGACTTTGATAATAAGGCCGACTGAGGGCTACTGCAAGAAGATAACCCAAATGTGATGACTGCAACAGTGAAACACGAAGAACATCCTCAGAGTCTGAGGCAGACAAAACTTCAGGAGACAGTTCCTTAGACCTTTTAGAAGGAGGTGGCTGAGAGCCCCTGATAAGGGTCAAGAGATCACTAGCCATTTTAATCATCTGAGACTGAGGCATTTGAGGGGAGGCCTGCTTTTGAGAAGATTTGCGGCTGGAAGGCCTGCTAGAAAGCCGGAGGAACTCAGAGGCCTAGCCACCGCAATAGTCTGAACCAAGATCAGGATCTGGTCTCCGGGTAGAGAAAAGAGGCCTCAGAAGCCGGCACCTGCATAGCGGCTCCGGATCCATCAGAGGCGGCAACTGGCGGAGGGTCGAAAGACAATGTGGAAGCCTGCGGGATGGAGGACTCAGAAAAGGTCTCCGTAGAGGCCTGCTGCTGAACATCCGTGGACTGCAGGGGCAATGAAAGTGCCTCACTGACTACTGCTGGGCCGATAAACTAACTTAACAGGAATGTCGTCGGCTAATTTGACCCTAAGCCTGTCACTGTCTTTATCCTTACGCTTCTTAGGAACATCTGAAGTCAGGAGACCAGTAGACGCCATACCGATGAACTTAGGCCAAACTCCAAAATGTTTAAACAAGATCCTAGCTCTACGGCGTATGGTACATGGGTTGAAAGAAGCACAGAGATCACAATTAGGGACGTCGTGCTCAAGGCCCAAACAAGTGATACAGTAAGAGTGAAAATCACGGTGCGGAATCTGTTTTCCACAGGCAAGACAGTTATTAACTTTCTCTGACATTCGTTAAAGCAAGAAAAGAGGGTCCCCAACGGGGTACTTCTCTGAGGAGTTCTTCAACTTAGCAGTCGGAATACAAAAAGAAGGTACTCGGCCGACCGGCACTCATGCAAATTGCTTCTGCTTCAGGCTCCGCGGCAAGAAAGGCTGAGGAAATGGCGTCGGCTGCCTTCCTTTGTACCTGACATCCTGCTGTCAGGCTTGAAACCGAAGGCAGCCAATGTCACATACCAAGGACTTTGGTATTCTTGCCGACTGTGAGCTACCGGGAGTTGGATAACCCATTTTGTAAGGACTGCAATAGTGAAACACGATGAACATCTAACAATTCAATGCCCTGATATCAAGAGTGGCAGAGGTATACACCTTCTTACCCCATCTGTTTAAAGCTCTGGAACCCCTGCCCAAAGGAGTAGGATTTTTGGCTGTTGTAGCCTTAATACCTTTAGATCCCTGGGAAATGATCTCTGGATCAGCAGTAGGATTCTTGAAAAGAAACTTGTGGGAATCAGGTACTGTGTAGTACCTGCCAGGTTTCCTAGGGGCCGAGGGTAATGTATCTGGAGTAAGACTGGATTCCATAAACACAACATCTACAATATCCAGGACAGGGGGTATAGCTAGAGGCCTGTGCTGAGGCAACTCTAAAAATTCTCTGAGTCTCTTTTTGGACTGACGGTAGTCTTGATATTCCCAGTGGAAATGCTCTGTTAAAGTATGCAAGGTTTCACCAAAAGAAAAATCCTCTGGACGGGAGGCAGACGGAATGAATTCCTTAGGCTGATAAGGGCATGCCCTGATAATCAGAAAGTTCAGAGTCATCGGACTCCTGGTCTGTAGAGTCAGAAGAAAACTCAATTCTTTGTCTCTTCGCAGGGGAAGGCTGGCTTCCCCTAATTACGGTAATAAGGTCGTCAGCCATTCTAAGCATTTGTTTTTGTGGCATGGGAACGTGAGCATGTGCTTTTGTCATCAGTTTTTTAGGCGTAGTGCGCATTCTGGGCCTAAGAAATTCAGTAGTTTTGCCTAAAAAAGAAGTCGTCAGTTTGATTTGAACATCAGCAGGATGGAATACATTCTCAGAAGCCGGTGTATGCACAGCGGCTCCGGACCCATCCAAGGTAGAAACATCCGCAGGTTCCATAGTCGAAGAAGCATCTCACGACATACCGGACTCTGAATGGGTCTCAGCAGAGGCCTGCGAATCCATAGAAGATGGCATCAGGGGCTGCGAAGGCACCTCACTGAGTACCGGCGGACTGGCAACTAACTTAACGGAAGCGTCGTCGGCAGTTTTGGACCTATGTGGTCTGTCTTTATCTATACGTTTTTCGGAAGATCGGTAATTGGATGGCTTATTGAAGCCATTTCAGAATACGGAGAACGAGAGTGAAAGAATTTAGTGACAAAGACTGCCTGACAACGAATGGTTCAGGCATTAAACAAGGCACAAAACCAAAAGCGAGGGATATAGCGGTCTGGGACTTAACAGGTGATGGAGTAAGAATGAAAATCTCTGTGAGGTATTTACTTTCCACAGGCAAGACAATTAACTTTTTCTGACATCGGTTAGAGCAAGAAAAAAGGATCCCCAACGGGGTATTTAGCTTTAGAAGACTTCAGGATTATAAACTGGAAAACAAAAAATTTCAGGTAGCGGCTGACCGGCACTTGTGAACTGCTTCTTGCTTCAGGCTCCTCCTCGGCAAGAAAGACTGATGTAAGGGCACTGGCTGCCTGTTTTATACCCGACGACCTGACATCATGGAAGAAGCGACAGCACCTGGCGCAGAAATACTAAGACTCTGGTATTCGAGCCGACTGAGGGCTACCTGCAGGCAGAAAACCCAAGTGTGATGACTACAAAGTACAGTTTTGTACCTACCATAAATGTAGATGTTCAAGTGTTCACACTGCTGCAGTCATCACACTTGGGTTATCCTGACGTCAGGCGGTCCCGCAGTCGGCCAGAGTTCCAAAGTCTTGGTCCGGCGTTGGTTGCTGTCGGTTCTTCCCTGTCGTCAGTGCGCCAGGGGGATATAAGATGCATCCAACCCCATTTTCTTCAGTTTTTCTTGCCCCAGATGTCAGGTGCCCCCAAGTAGGTAGGCAATACATATTGCTAATAAAACATATATAAAAAATAAAAACAAAACCTTCAGTTACAAGCAAATACATCACAAAGGTTGTAAAGGACAGAAAGGTATAGATAAGTCCAGCTAGGACAGAGGGGATGGAGGGAGGGTAACCTGGACTGCAGCAGTGTGAACACTCGAACATCTACATTTATGGTAGGTACAAAACTGTACTATGTTCATCGTGTTACACTGCCGCAGTCATCACCCTTGGGTAGAATCCCAAAGCTAAGGTTGGGTGGCTGGTCTATAAAGAGTTAGGATTGGCTATGAGGCCCTGCAGAACTGCAGTAGCAAATCCTGCTCTGGATTTAGAGTAAAGAGGCAAGTAGTAATGCTTGGTAAAGGTGTGCACTGAACTCCAAGTTGCAGCCTCCAAAATTTCCTTGGTTGGTACTCCGCTGACAAAGGCTGTTGAAGTGGCTGTTGCACTGGTAGAATGTGGCCTAATGTTATTAGGGACTGATTTTCCATGCTGTGTGTAGCAGTAACGAATACAGTGTCCTATCCATTTGGAAATAGTCTGCTTTGAGATAGGTTTGCCCTGTGATCCTGCAGCATATGCTACAAACAGTTGCTCAGTTTTCCTGAAAGCTTTTGTTTTGTCCAAGTAGAAGCGTAGCTGCCTGTGTATCTCCAAAGAGTGCAGAAGTTTCTCCCCTTTATTCTGGGGGTTTGGATAAAAAGTTGGAAAATGGATGGTTTGGTTAAGAGCCACACTAGATACCACCTTTGGCATAAAGGTAGGGTTTGTCCTTAAAGAAACCCTGTCCTGATGAAATATTATAAAAGATTCCACTGCCATTAATGCCTGTAGCGCTGAGACTCTTCATGCTGAAGTTACTGCCAGGAGCAGAGCTGTTTCCATGATAAAAAATTTAGATTGGCTGTATTGGCTGGCTCAAAAGGTGGCAAGGTCAGTTTTTCCAAAACAAAATTAAGGTCCCAAGTTGGTGTTGGTGCTCTCCGGGGCGGTCTTATCTTTTTAGCCCCTCTGAGGTACTGCTTTAGCAAAGGATGAGAGAATAATGGAGGATCCGTGTTGTAATGAGCTGAAATGGCAGAGGCATGGATCTTAATTGATGAGAAGGATAGGCCTTTGTCCAGCATCTCAGTTAAGTACTGTAAAATCTGAGGAATGTTTGGGACAAGAGGGTCAAGGTTTTGAGCCTGGTTCCAGGCACAGAATCTCTTCCATTTTTCTGAGTAAGATTTCCTGGTGCTAGGCCTCCTGGCCTCCAAAATGACATCCATAACAGGTTTAGAGAGAGGTGTTGCCCGTTTGACTAATGAATCTGCCATGCAGCCAGCTTTAGGGTTTTGAGCTGACCGTGCAGGATCTGATTGTTTTGTTGAGTCAGAAGGTGTGGAATTTGAGCCAAAATCCATGGTGAGCCTTGAGCTAAGTTCTTTAAGATTGGGTACCAGTGCTGGCGTGGCCAGTCTGGAGCAATCAGGATCATCTGTGGTTTTTCTTGTCTGGCTTTTAGGAGTACCTTTGAAAGGACAGGCAGTGGTGGGAAGCCATAAACTTTTAGGCTTTTCCAGCTGAACGAAAGAGCATCCACTTTCCATGCTTGTGTGTGGTAAGCCCTTGTGCAGAATTTTTGTAGTTGGCAATTCAGTTGGGAGGCAAAAAGATCGATGTCTGGGCACCCCCATTTTTGCATTACCATGCTGAAGATTTGTGGATTCAATTTCCATTCGTGAGGGTCCATGATATTTCTGCTTAGATCGTCTGCCAGAGTATTTTTCTTTCCTGGCAGGAATTGTGCTTGCAGATGAACTTGATAAGTTACAGCTGTGTTCCACAAGGTCATGGCTTGCCTGCATAGGGGATACGAATGAGTGCCCCCTTGCTTGTTTATGTACCACATTACTGTGGTGTTGTCTGTCCTTAATAATTGTCCTGGATGCAGAAGGTCCTTGAAAGCTGTTAGGGCATTTTGAACAGCCAACATCTCTTTTTGATTGATGTGAAGATGCATTTGGTCTGTGGTCCACTTGCCCTGAATACATTTTCCTGCCATGTGTGCTCCCCAGGCGTAATCCGAAGCATCTGTTGTTAGAGTTTGCCTGGCTGTGGGTAGAGTGAAAGGCTAACCCTTGTTGAGGTGACATGCCTGTGCCCACCATCGAAACTCCTGTTGTAGGCAGGGAATTATTGGTATTACTGTTTCTAAACTGTGAGAGTGTTGAGTCCAAACACTTTTTAGGTACCATTGTAATTTCCTCATATGCAGTCTAGCATATGGAATTAGTAGTATGCAGGATGCCACGAATCCCAGGGCCTGCAGAATTTTTCTTGCAGGAAGATGGGACTTTTTTGCCAGCAATTGAAAATATTGAGTCAGTTGTCCTTGTTTGTCTGGCGTGAGATAAGCCATCTGGGCCGTTGTATTTAAGCTGGCACCCAGGAATAATATCTGTTGTGAGGGCACTAGTTTTGACTTCTTTTTGTTTACTGTGTACCCTAGAGAAATTAGCAACTTTTTTACAAACACCAGATGCTTTAGAAGAATGTCCTTTCTCTCTGCTTGAACGAGGCAGTCGTCCAGGTATGGATATATTTGAATTCCTTTTTGTCTGCAAAATGCAATTACTGGTGCCAGGCACTTTGTAAAGACCCTGAGCACAGTAGATAAGCCAAAGGGCAGTGCAGAGAATTGGTAGTGCATTGTACCAGCTTTGAATCTGAGGTATCTTCTGCAATCTTGTCTGATAGGGACATGCAGGTATGCCTCTTTGAGGTCCAAAGTAACAAGCCAAGACTTCTTGCCCAGCATGGGAAGAAGATGCTCTAGTGTCAACATTTTGAATTTCGGAACATCCAGGTAAGTATTTAGAGTTGAAAGGTCTAGTATGGGTCTCCAGGCGTTGTCCTTTCTGGGGACCAGGAAGAGTCTTGAGTAAAATCCTTGTCCTTGTTCCTGCTGTGGTACTTTTTGAATAGCTCTCATGTCCATGAGGGCTGAAATTTGTTTTCGAGCCTCTGCCCATTGATTTTGTGGCAGGTTTGGCATTCCTTTTAGCCTTGGTAAAGTGTGAAAGTGGAACCTGTAACCTTGAGACACAATATTCATAATCCATTTGTCTTGGGTGACTGTTTGCCAATGTTGAGAAAAAGTGCAAGTTTCCCCCCTAAGGGGGCTGCCAAAAGAGAAGTGCTTGGCATACGAAGGGGGGAGTCATTGGGACTGTTTCCTGTAAGGTTGAGACTTGTCCTCACCTCTTTTGGGGTTGAGGTACCCCACTGTCGTTGTCTGTAAGAGCCTTGGGGTTGAGATCTGCCTCTTGGGCGTCTGTATCTGCCTCTCTGTGGCCTGTCTGACACTGGAAAGGACCAATTATTTGTAGGCCAATTTCTGCTAAATCGAGGTGGCTGTACCTGTAAGAAATCTTTGACTGTTTGCATAGATTTAGCTTTATCCTCCATTTTCTTTAACACCTCTTCTGCCTTAACACCAAACAAGGTATCATGCTGTAAAGGAGCATCCAATAATTTTGCCTTAACATGGTCAGGTAAACTCTGTTCTTTTAACCAAGCATGTCTTCGAATCACAGAAGCTGTAACTGCGGCTCTACAAGAGGCCTCCAAAGAATCAAAACCACATTGCAGAGTATGTTTTCCCACCTGTTCAACTGCATGCAATAAATCCTGCATTTCTTTATAGTCAGGAGCTTCTGAGCTTGTAAGCATTTTCTGTTTTAACTGAGCCATTAAATATTGTTGGTACTTAAGCATGTGAAACTGGCAATTTAAAGCCCTTACTGCTAAAGTTGCAGAAGTGTAAACTTTCTTCCCCCATCTATCCAATGCTCTAAAATCTCTGTCAGAGGGGACTGGATTTTTTGCAATGGAAGCCATAACCCATTTGGGACCCTGGGAAATGGTTTCTGGGTCAGCAGAAGGGTTTTTATAAAGAAACTTGTGAGAGTCAGGGACTCTACAGTACCTATCTGGCTTGGCTGGTGCAGGGGGCAAAGAATCAGGAGATAAGCTGGATTCAGAGAACACATCATCCACAATATCTAACACAGGCGGAATAGCAAGGGGCATGTGCTGAGGCAATAAAAGGAAGTCCCTGAGCCTTTTCTTGGATTCTGAATAATCCTGACTTTCTCAATGGAAATGATCCCTCATGGTATGTAAAGTTTCCCCAAAAGAGTAATCCTCAGGAGGAGAGGCTGAAGTGATAGATTCTTCAGCATCGGAGTCCTCATAGAGGGGTAGAGATTATCCCTGGTCTGAAGAGGAATTAGAGGAAATGGAAACCTGATCAGAGGAATCATAGTCTGTATCATGCCTAGGCCTTTTCACAGGAGGGGGATGGGAACCCCTGATTAGAGAAATGAGGTTTTCGGCCATTTTGAGCATCTGTTTCTTAGGCATAGAGGACTGTCCAGGAGAATGCTGTACTTGCTTCTTTGTCTTTAATGGTGTTTTTGTCTTGGCTGTTGCTTTAATGGTAAGTTGTGAAGGTCTGAAAAACCCCTCAGAAGCCGATGCCTGCTCAGCGGCTCTGGACCCATCTGAGGGATTAGTTTCCGTAGGCCCAATACCTTGAGTTTCCAGAGGCCTAGTTGTCTTCACGTGGGAGTCAGAGGCGGCCTGTGGCTATGAGGTAGCGGGTGTCAGGGGCTGCGAAAGCACCTCACTGAGAACCGGCGACTGGCCTAGAAGAGGCTTCGTCGTCGGTTTTGGACCTCGGATGCCTGTCTTTATCCTTGTCTTTGCATTTTTTATGAATTGCGGTCATCGGTTGTTCCAACGGCATTGTATAATTGAACCTTCTGCCAAAGTAGTGCAAAGCAAAATCAAAACTTCGTTTTATAGTGCGTTTGTTAAATCTAGTGACATTGTGATCAGGGCCTAGGCATGGAATACAGTAAGAGTGAAAGTCCTTATGAGGTATTTGCTTCCCACAAGAAATACAATTATTAACTTTTTCTGACATCGGTCTGAGGCAAGAAAAAAAGTTTCCCCAACAGGGTACTTAGCTTTATTGAAGACTTCGGATCTGAAATTCGACTTCGAAAATCTCAGGAGATGGCCGACCAGCACTTGCGAACTGCTTTTGCTTCGGGCACCGCGCAGCAACAAAGACTGAAGAAAATGGCGTCGGATGCATCTTGTATACCCCTGGCGCACTGACGTCAGGGAAGAAGCGACAGCAACTGACGCCAGACCAAGACTTTGGAACTTTGTCCGACTGTAGGACCGCCTGCCGGCAGGATAACTCAAGTGTGATGACTGCAGCAGTGTAACATGATGAACCTCAGTGAAATACGAAGAACATCTATGGATGCATGCCGGGCCCTTCCTGTGGATCGGCCTGGCTGTGGTGGGCGCTGGTCCCGACCAGTGTCCCCACATCAAAAGGAAGCTAGCAGCTAACTTAAAACTGGTGCAAAACTGAACAGCACGATGACTATCAGTCAACAGGTTGTTCTGAACAAACAACTTACTTCTATGTTCTAATTATATTTTGTTCTTTTTCAAAAGACACATGAAAAATGAATAATATGCGTGAGTTACAAAAGCCTCAAGCTTAAACAGACGAATGTTTGATCAGTATGACTGGCTACTGACCAAACAATTTTTGCTTTCTTAAGCCCTTAACAGAGCTCCCACTGGACTTATAAACACAGTTCTTTGTTAATGCATGCTTAAGTACACATTTACTTAGTCATTTGATAACTGGGATAGTGCACTGGGTTCAGTGGACCATTTTCAGGTTAAGCCTACTGTAGATGCACGTGTGTGTGCGTGTGCGTATGTGTGTGTGTGTGTGTGTGCGTGTATATATATATATATATATATATATATATATATATATATATATATATATATATATATATATATATATATATAGACGTATATGCAATTATATATACATACTTATATATGCACACACATACATGGGTTTTGTAATTTTGAGTGAAACACTCAAAAGTCAATATCTGTTTGGTCACCACACTCTGGTTGACAGAAAGAGATGGTCGATAGGTGTGCAAGATGAATAATCCCCAGGTACAAAAATATTCCCTTTCTCAAGTATTGTGAGATCTCAGACTTAGTATAGACAACTAGAATGGGCTGTGGGGGAAGCAACAACTTGAATGGTCTGTGGGGGAAGCAGCCGCCCTGAAAAAACACTTGCTGTTTATTTTGTGTGTTTGCAGGTTTTTCTTGAAACATATGCAAGTAGCCTTTCAATGTTTTTTTGTTGACATTTAGGTGTCACCTTTGTGGACGTCGATGTTTTGTCTGTTCAATGTAAAATACTACATCCATATGCATGTATGCTTGTAAGCATGTACATAAATACATACATATATATATATATATATATATATATATATATATATATATATATATATATATATATGTTCATAGGTTCATAGGTTCATAGGTTCATACTAGGCTATCTGCCCGAGGGCATTTACAAGCCTAGCCCATCGTTTTGTGGCTTACGCCACCCCTTTAGTATGGGGAACTATACCCATTATTTTGCTGTGCCTCTGTCGAGCAGTGACACTGAGATAATCCCTGGGGTATATCTGCGATCTCCCATCCATTGGTCAAGATTTCTCTTGAACAAGGCCAGCGAGGTGCTCTGCCTCACATGTACCGGGATTTTGTTCCACAGCATAGGGAGTCTTTGGGTGATGAATCTATCCCTCCAGCACGTCCTATTAATAGCCGTGTCGAGGTTTAAGTCTCCCGCCATTGTGGCTCTGATGGATCTAGATTTTTTGAGGTGAAGCATATTCATCAAATCTGGGTTTGACATGGCCTTGTATGTTAGGCAAAGGTCACCTCTGAGCAAGAGGTAAGCGACTGAATAGAGCTGGAGTTCTTTCAGTCGGGCAGCATAGGACAGATTTTTGAGACCCTTTATCCTTTTGGTGAGGAACTTTTGTGGCCTCTCCAGCTGCTGCAAGTGTCGGGTCAGATACATCCCGAATGGGGCATTGTACTCAATCATTGGTCTGATGAGTGATGAGTAAAGGGAGACTATGACCTCCCTTGATCTAGATGAGAATCCCTTCATGATAAGGTGGGCAATGTAGAAGGTCTTCCTAATTACTTTAGCTACATGGGTGTCGAATGACAGACTACTATCAACCTGGGTCCCCAGGTCCCTGATAACTTCTTCTGTGCTCAGTGGATTGCCACCTATTTGGTAGATAGGGGTAACCTTGTTTTTCCCAAAGGGTATGACTATGCATTTTTTGGCATTTAACTTCAGGCCGTGGCTCTGGCACCAGTTATCTGTTTCTGTGAGACCCTTCTGAAGGATATCTGTGTCAGATGTGTTTTCTACTATGGCCCAGTTTGCAGTCATCTGCAAACTTTGTCAGCCATAACCCTCCTGTGTTTGCTTGTACTTCAGAAAAGTAGATGCCAAACAAGAGTGGGCCCAGGACTGAGCCCTGTGGGACACCACTTGTGACAGGCTTTGAGTCTGACATGGCGCCAGCAACTCTGACCCTGTGGGTTCTGTCACTCAGCCAGTTTGCAACCCATCTTGTGATGTATGGGTTAACATTTAAGCTGATGAGTTTTTCAATGATACCCGAGTGGGGTATTGTATCGAAGGCCTTAGCCAGATCGAGGTAGGCTGTATGGACTGCCTTTCCCTCATCAATGGCTTTGGTGACTGTTTCAAGAAGTCAACCAAGTTTAAAAGGCATGATCTGCCTTTGACAAAGCCAAACTGGGTTGGATCCAAAGTCTGCAAATTCCTATGTCTTTATTTATGAGGTCCATTATGATCCTCTCCATGGCTTTGCAGATAAGGCTTGTCAAGCTAATGGGCGGTAATTTCCAGGGTCGGTGGAGGCACCGCCTTTGTGAAGTGGGACCATAGTTGCAGTGCGCCACTCCTGGGTAATGATCCAGAGGTAAGACTTTGATTAAACAGCTGTCCTAGCTGTGGGTTTAATTCCTCATTGAGTTCGTGGAGCACACAGCCGGGGACACCATCAGGTCCCATGGATGCTGTGTTTTTGCTTTGGAGAGAGCAGTTCTCACTTGGGCGCTGGAGATGTTTGGGGGCTGCAATCGCTTGGTATAGATATCTCTCCTTTTGGGGAGAAGTTTGCACTGAACCTGTCAGCCAGTATGTTGGCAATGTCTGTAGGATCAGTAATCTTCACATCATTTTGAACTAGTTCTGAGCATATCTGGGAGTTTCCTCCTAGGTTTCTAACATAGCTAAAGAAGGCCTTATGATTGTCTTTTGAGTCTTTAGCTATTTTTCTCTCGAAATTTGCTTTGGATGATTTTATGAGAGCTCTTAGTTTTTTACTTACAGTGATCAAGGGTGTCTTACCTTTTAAGGATTTTGCTCTATCTTGTAGTAGCTTCCTCCTTTTATTGTAGAGTTTTATGGCTGGGGTCCACCAGACTGGACGCTTGCCTTTGGTACTAAGAGTCTTTGTTTTGTTTGGGATTGCCTTATCCATGCAGTCCTGCAGGTGCTGGTAGAAGGTGTTTGTAAGTGATTCAGCGGCTTGAGTACTGTTTTCCGCCGGCTCGGGGGCCTTAAAGGAGACCACACTAGTCTTTAGAAGTGTGAAGTCGGCTTTTGAGAAGTTCTTTACTGTGGTCTTTTTTATTTCAGGTGGGGGTGGGATGAGGACCTCTAGCGAGATTAGTTTGTGATCTGATCTCACCAGTGAGGGGTATACTTCTGGTGTTGAACATTGTGCTCCCATGTTCGTGATGATGAGATCAAGTATGTTATCTCCTCTTGTGGGGATGGTGACTAGTTGTTCCATGGCATTTGAGTTTATGAATTCCAGGAACTTTTGGGCTAGGGTGTTTGGGCTTGAGTAGTGTTCCCAGTCTATATTAGGGTAATTGAAGTCACCTAGTATGATGGTGTTTGGTGATACATTTATCCCCTCTAGTGTTTTCAGGAAGGCCATGTGAGGTTCCTGAGTTTGTGAGGATGGCCTGTAACATGCTACAATTTGCAGAGCAGTCTTGCCTATGGTTAATTGCACCTGGATGGTCTCCGATGCATCGCGGCGTTGCCACCAGTCTTGAGGTGTGGGTGTCCTTGATGAATATGGATACCCCCCCTCCTTTCTTGGTATTGTTCGGATTTTGGGGCCGGAACGCATGACATGAGGTAAAACCTGATAGCGCTGGGGTGCTCTCAGGAGCCTTGAACCAGGTTTCTGTCACAGCACAGACATCGATGTTCTCCATACTGAGAAGGGCCTCGAGTGTGCATTTTGAGATTTAGACTTCTGGCATTGAGCAGCATTACCCTTAGTTTTTTCCTTTTTGTGTTCTAGGGTGGTAGGTTTAGAATTTGAGCCTTGCCTAAAAAGGCACTATGGGGGTGGCAAGAGCCTTTGCCAATATCCGAATCCCAGGGTGACAGGTGCAAGCCGTCCCTTGCGAAGCAGCGTGGCTTGTCCAGCATGTCATCCCAGGCAGACAGATACTGGATCCCCTTTGAATGACACCAGTGTTTAAGCCAATTGTTAAAGCTGATCATCTTATCTCTGTATTGTGGCATCATTCTTGGTGAAGGTAGGATACTGCTCAAGGTCACGGTCATACCTGCCTGGGCTATATAATCAGAGAGCTCCTCAATGTCTCTTTTCATGTAGCCCAAGGAGGTACGTATCAGGTCGTTTACACCAGCGTGGACAATGACTGAGTCATATTTGTACTTGCTGTTGAGAGACCTGAGTGCTTGCGTTATGTGGCGGATTCTAGCGCCCGACAGGCAGCTTACTGTGACCTTCTCCTTACTCAGTCTGGTGAGCGGGACGTCAGTGTGTCTGACTATGGAGTCACCAATGACTAGTGTGTCTGGCATTGTGTTTGGCCTTAAGGGCTGTGACTGTTTGACACTCTGACTGTGAGGTCTATGTGCTGCAGGTGTTGTGTTCTGAGGTGGTGGTTGTTTGGGTGTCTGCTTTGGTGGCCTCTGCTGTTTTGGTAGATTTTTGATCAGAGCCTCCGAGTATGTCTTTGTGTGTTTATGTGTATGATTTGAGGTTGTAATGGTGCTATGTGAGACTGGGTCTATAGTGTGTGTGGTAACCTTCTCCTCCTGACTGGTCTTGCCAGTCCTGTGTTGAGAGAGCTCAGCCTCCAGTTTGGCCGTATAGTTGCATCTCGCATGTATTTGTGTTTTGTGGGAGGAGGAGAGGGTTGTCTGTGTACATGAGGCAATTGTAACATTGCCTCAGTATTCCCAGGTTCACCAGCTGAGCAGGAGAGGACACTAGCAACTGATCCTCGACATGCTAGAAGGATAGACAAAACTTTAAAAAGATTCAGGGGGACGTGGGTGACCAAGAAATGGGGGGTTACCTTTTTGGGGTACTATCTATGACAAGAGTGCCGTATCTAGGTAATAAGTACTGTAGGAGCAAGTGCTAGGTTTAACAGATAGAGAATAGTCTACTTGGAGTCAAGTGGAGATGATCTTTTTAGTTATAGGATACGCTGAATAGATCAGTAGTATAGTTCGAGGAAGGTAGTTTTAAGGGAAAATTTGAAGAGTGGACTTTAGGTAGCCCGAATAGTTTAAACCTGCCTAACCGGCGCTGCCCTAGTGTGCAACAGTGGCAGCTCCGCTTAACGCCAGCATCGCTTTATACCAGGGGCTGGAAAAGCTAGAAACTGGCCCAAAACGACCAATAAACTACTAGTTACTGGCTGAAACCTCACAAAACTGGACAAAAGGCAGCTCAATGCTTCCCACTCCCACTGGTAAGCAAGGTAACTTCCTCTCCCCCAAATAAGGCAAGGAAACAGTACACAGGAACTACAACCAAAGCCCAGGAATCAGCAACTCTGAAACTGGACTAAACTAGTAAAGCAGGAAAAACAAGAGATATTTTTTTCTTTTTTTCTTTTTCTTTCACAAAACAGGCAGAAACAGGTACAGCAAACACTTATAAATGCTATGAATCAGCTACTACAGCTTACACAGAAGAATTTGCTACAGATACAGTCAAATAGTAACAAACAAGGATTCCAAGTGCAATATTAAGTTAAATGCAGTAAAAACAGCTTCAATGTAACAGAAAGGCAGGCGAAATACAGTCGCTAGGTATTCAGATGTGGAAAGCAACAAAAAATATACTTAGTATCAAGGAAAGTCGCTTATTCAGCTCTCTGCAGCCTGGATTACTCTGCTGGCCCACGTGGAGTCTGTGCTGAGTAGGTACAAGCTGAAAAATGCGCGTTTAGCTTTTATACCAGGGGCTGGAAAAGCTAGAAACTGGCCCAAAATGACCAATAAACTACTAGTTACTGGCTGAAACCTCACAAAACTGGACAAAAGGCAGCTCAATGCTTCCCACTCCCACTGGTAAGCAAGGTAACTTCCTCTCCCCCAAATAAGGCAAGGAAACAGTACACAGGAACTACAACCAAAGCCCAGGAATCAGCAACTCTGAAACTGGACTAAACTAGTAAAGCAGGAAAAACAAGAGATATTTTTTCTTTTTTTTTTTCTTTTTCTTTTCACAAAACAGGCAGAAACAGGTACAGCAAACACTTATAAATGCTATGAATCAGCTACTACAGCTTACACAGAAGAATTTGCTACAGATACAGTCAAATAGTAACAAACAAGGATTCCAAGTGCAATATTAAGTTAAATGCAGTAAAAACAGCTTCAATGTAACAGAAAGGCAGGCAAAGTACAGTCGCTAGGGATTCAGATGTGGAAAGCAACAAAAATATACTTAGTATCAAGAAAAGTCGCTTATTCAGCTCTCTGCAGCCTGGATTACTCTGCTGGCCCACGTGGAGTCTGTGCTGAGTAGGTACAAGCTGAAAAACGCGCGTTTACCGCGTTTTATACCAGGGGGCTGGAAAAAGATAGAAACTGGCCCAAAACGACCAATAAACTACTAGTTACTGGCTGAAACCTCACAAAACTGGACAAAGGCAGCTCAATGCTTCCCACTCCCACTGGTAAGCAAGGTAACTTCCTCTCCCCCAAATAAGGCAAGGAAACAGTACACAGGAACTACAACCAAAGCCCAGGAATCAGCAACTCTGAAACTGGACTAAACTAGTAAAGCAGGAAAAACAAGAGATATTTTTTCTTTTTTTTCTTTTTTTTCACAAAACAGGCAGAAACAGGTACAGCAAACACTTATAAATGCTATGAATCAGCTACTACAGCTTACACAGAAGAATTTGCTACAGATACAGTCAAATAGTAACAAACAAGGATTCCAAGTGCAATATTAAGTTAAATGCAGTAAAAACAGCTTCAATGTAACAGAAAGGCAGGCGAAATACAGTCGCTAGGTATTCAGATGGGGAAAGCAACAAAAAATATACTTAGTATCAAGAAAAGTCGCTTATTCAGCTCTCTGCAGCCTGGATTACTCTGCTGGCCCACGTGGAGTCTGTGCTGAGTAGGTACAAGCTGAAAATGCGTTTACCGCGTTTTATACCAGGGGGCTGGAAAAAACTAGAAACTGGCCCAAAACGACCAATAAACTACTAGTTACTGGCTGAAACCTCACAAAACTGGACAAAAGGCAGCTCAATGCTTCCCACTCCCACTGGTAAGCAAGGTAACTTCCTCTCCCCCAAATAAGGCAAGGAAACAGTACACAGGAACTACAGCCAAAGCCCAGGAATCAGCAACTCTGAAACTGGACTAAACTAGTAAAGCAGGAAAAACAAGAGATATTTTTTTCTTTTTTTTCTTTTTCTTTTTCACAAAACAGGCAGAAACAGGTACAGCAAACACTTATAAATGCTATGAATCAGCTACTACAGCTTACACAGAAGAATTTACTACAGATACAGTCAAATAGTAACAAACAAAGATTCTAAGTGCAATATTAAGTTAAATGCAGTAAAAACAGCTTCAATGTAACAGAAAGGCAGGCGAAATACAGTCGCTAGGTATTCAGATGTGGAAAGCAACAAAAAATATACTTAGTATCAAGAAAAGTCGCTTATTCAGCTCTCTGCAGCCTGGATTACTCTGTTGGCATCGCATCTGTATCTACAGCGAGTAGGCTACAAGGTAAAATCCGCCATCGCGCTTAGGTCGAGTGACGGTACGGTGCGAGCTGAGGGGGTGGAGCGTGGATGCGCAGGTCCCACCGGTGGAGGGGCTGGATAGCGCTGGCCCACCGCTCCAGGTAAATACCGCTGGGGGCTAAACGCACTGACTAACCCTGGAGTGACCCCTACTGCATGGCCCCATAAGTATCCCAAAAACTACATGATGGAGGACCTGGAGGGTAGCCAAACTGGCATGCTTCCTCACTGTCACCCCACTTCCCACCCCAGTGGGGAATGTAGTCCCCTTCGCGAGCCTGGATCCCCAGGCACGATCCCCAGGGTCCCAGTCCCAAGCTCAGGGAACCTCCCAAGGTAAATGACAGGGTACTAGTGCATGGGGATCCCCCAGGTCAGCTCGACACACACACACATCATATAACGAGCATCAGGAGACCTGGCTTAATACGGAACCAAAGCAGGAAAATGGGCAAGAGGTATTATCAGCGTCCCCAACGCCTCAGGAGCTACATAGGAGCCCATCAGCATGCCATCCCCCACAGGACCTGCAGGGGGTAGCTATCCATGCAGTCCCCCAAAGTACTAGTAAGTTTTTCTACCTAGGTCCCCGGACAGAAACAAATACTCACATAGGTGGATCTAGGTTCTTACTCCACTATGATCCAGCCCGTGACGTGAGGGGCTATATCTATATCACCATGAGCTGAACTGCACTCACTCATGCACCAGTACAAATTCAGAGCTATATAGTCATAGCTAATACAATTTTTTTTTAATTAGCGCCCCACATTTAAGGGGTGGTATGCAGTCATAGTCAGTAGCTGATGAGCTCATCAATCAATACTATACATCACCTAGGCTAGGCTATTAGTGCCATCATATATATATGGAGCTCTCCGCAGCTAAATAGTCACAGATTCACAGGATAATAATGGATATGCAGGTACTCATATAGGTCCATCATCGATGGAATACACTTACACTAGTATCCAGCTAGTATAGCCTAGCTATCAAGTCGGTTAGCTGTGGCCCAGCAGAAAGGGGACCCAGCTATTAAGTTCAGGGCTACTGATATATAGTGAGCTATAACACAGACCACGTAGGCAATGTAGCTATATATATATATAGGGTAGGTATCATATAGCCTGGGAGGCTACTATGGCCCAGTACCTAGCTACGGAACCAACTCCCTGCAACCAAACTACTCATACCTGGTGGCCCAAACCGTTACTGGCCAATAAACTACTATAAGGTGGCTGACGTAGTGCAGCTAGGTAGGGCCTGGAGCTACTCCGGTAAGCAGTGCGACCTCGCCGCTGGAGATATTAGTCCTGGCATACCGACCCAAAACTTAAGGAGGTATAGGTCAGTGGCCCATAGCCTATCCAGGGGGTAGCCCAAGGCTCACAGGATATCCGATCACCTCCCCATATGGGCAGGCGGCTGACCCGTATGCAGGGGCTGGAGATACACCTCTGAGTGATCATCAGGTCCCATGGAGCTCAGATCCAGGTAGGTGGCCCAGGCGTACTCAGGATCACACGTAGCGGAATATTTGGCTCATAGTAAGCAATACAAGCCGGTGGACTATGGGCATCCCCCACTCCCCAGCTATGAGTGGACAAAGGTTAGGGCTGGTGGCTCCACGCTGGTATCCCACTGATGGGCCCAGGTCCAGACCAAACAGGTAGAAATACTAGCCTATACCCCAGGAATACATTGCATGAGGTGAGGCATGGGGAACTCCCGGCTGGAGTAAACCTGGAGTAGTCACAGAACTTTTTTAGCACAGAAGGCCCAGTAACCGCCTATCAGCCCATGCCCAGCTGACAGCGATACATTTCATGATAGTGAGGTCCCATTGGTGGATGCCCCAGTACCCTGACTCAGCTACTCCACTGAGTCCCCTCCAGATTTTACAGGTATTAGGCAAAAAATGGGATAGTCATGCGAGCTCAGTGAGGTATGCAGTGATCAG
The DNA here is from genome assembly GCF_019279795.1 of Protopterus annectens. Taxonomy (NCBI): domain Eukaryota; kingdom Metazoa; phylum Chordata; order Ceratodontiformes; family Protopteridae; genus Protopterus; species Protopterus annectens. The sequence continues at coordinate 51,491,189 of NC_056748.1, read as the reverse complement.
GTGCTACCCCCAGCTTCACATGTAACAGATCAGTCAGGGTGAGGCGTATAGGGCTCATGATCATCAGTAGCTGACATGGATTCAATGTGGATACACAAAGGACAGCTAAGGAACATGTTCATGAAGCTATGCTAGTCCCCGATCGAATGCATGGGATGGAGCTTAGCTCATCACTCATGCAGCTCAGCTACTACTGCATCGCTGAATCGACTCAATACATGGCCGAACATGCGGATAGGTGCAGCTAGGGCGCTAGCTAGGTCAGCAAGTACTCCACCCCGTGGCAACGCTACTGCACTCCATAGCTCATCATTCAGCCTACCAGGGGCTGGAAACGACAGGCGAACTTTAGCTAGCTAGCCTGGATGGACGCTGCCGCCCAGCTAGTGGCCACTATAGTGCTGTGCTAGATGGTAGATCAGCCTGCAGTTGAATACTGCACATAGTCACGCTATCGCTGGCTGAAGTAGGTCCACCCCAAATAATCAGTGCAGGGCTAGGGTGGAGGCAATGGACCCCAATGGTAAGGGCAGCCTTCGGCATCGCTTTTTGGAGGTGCCACACTGGTAAGCGCAATATTCAGGTGGCCATGCAGCTGCAGCCTCCCACCCTATGGACTCAGTCCCAGGCGGGCCCAAAATTTTCAGGGCTATATACGATACACAGGAATCCAGCTAGGTATCCAGCTACTATATCAGGTGATACCGCTAGTAGTGGGATATATACGCTGTTCACTAAACTGACTGCAGTAGCTGGCCCACAGGCTCTGCCAGCTATAGGTACTGGCCGCCCAAGCTGAGGATATTTTCTCCCACTACCGCGCTCATGGACTACTAGGTAGTCCCATATGGCCGAGCTCAGGTGACCTCGCCACTCAGTATATACAAAATACAGAAACAGTAAGAAACAATCCCATTGGTCCCATATCCCACCGCCCTCCCACTATCACTCCCATCAGCTATGGACAGCTAAGGCCAGCTTACAGCTTAGCCCGGGCGCAGAAGAATTGATAGTCCCCATAGCCTAGCTCACTGCATGGACGTCAAGCCGAGGTAGTTCCTAGTGGACAAATACAACCTTCATTCACTGAACATGAATATACAAGCTACCTCACCTGGCCCACGTAGCTGCAGTACTGACAAGTACTACCCATCACTGACAGTAAGATCACGCTCATATATACATGGCCCACATACATGGACGTCAGTCAGGCTAGTATCGCCAGGGTGCAGTACGCTGACCCAATTTTTTGGTGGAAACGAAGGCAATGATGGTAGTGCACTACTAGTACTACTACATACATACCTCATGGAGCTCATCAGCTACAGTGGGGTCACA